>NC_084569.2:20769958-20964958 GCF_033978685.3 Nerophis lumbriciformis
AAGCACATTCTGAAAATGTACAAATCATAATGATGTTGGGTATTTTTTTACACTTACATGTTGTGGTTAATAGTATTCTACCTTTATTTGTCGTTATTTATACTTTCTGAATAAATTATGTGATAAAGTTCATTAGTCAACTCATTGGTGTTCATTTTCAATCTATCAAGATAAAAAAATAATAATATCAAAATCAAATTACAGGATGTTATTTATGACTGGTGCACTAACATGTGACTTTTTTTTCTCTTTTTTTTTTACATATGTAGCATAATCTACAAAGATACAAATCATTGCTATTGTGACATCTAGTAGACACATTTAGAACAGCTGCTTCTTTCATTCAAACATTTTAGCTCATTTTTATACTTAGCAAACTCATCTCGCGGGCCGGATAAAACCTGTTCGCGGGCCGTACGTTTGACACCCCTGATCTACAATAAAAAGCAGGTTTCACTACACGTCTCAAATTAAAATTTGAAGCAATACCAAACTACCCCACAGTCAGCTACAGTGTGAAAGCTGAGAGGTTATTAATTTTGTTTTTCTTCAACAAATAGGCTATCTTGGCATGATAAACAAAGTCATTACAGTAATGTATAAGAGCAGGGGTGTCAAACTCATTTAAGATCGGGGGCCACAATCTACTCCCAAGTGGGCCGGACTGGTAAAATCACGGCACGATAACTTAAAAATAAAGACAACTTCAGATTGTTTTCTTTGTTTAAAAAGAGAACAAGCACATTCTGAAAATTTACAAATCATAATGTTGTTGGGGTTTTTTTACACTTACATGTTGCGGTTAATAGTATTCTATCTTTATTTGTCGTTATTTATACTGTCTGAATAAATTATGTGATAATGTTCATCAGTCAACTCGTTGGTGTTAATTTTCAATCTATCAAGATAAACAATTAATATCAAAATCAAATTACAGGATGTTATTTATGACTGGTGCACTAACATGTGGCTTTTTTTTTCTTTCTTTTTTTTTTTTACATATGTAGCATAATCTACAAAGATACAAAGAATTGCTATTGTGACATCTAGTGGACACATTTAGAACAGCTGCTTCTTTCATTCAAAAATTTTAGCTCATTTTTATACTTAGCAAACTCATCTCGCGGGCCGGATAAAACCTTTTCGCGGGCCGTACGTTTGACACCCCTGATCTACAATAAAAAGCAGGTTTCACTACACGTCTCAAATTAAAATTTGAAGCAATACCAAATCACCCCACAGTCAGCTACAGTGTGAAAGCTGAGAGATTATTCATTTTGTTTTTCTTCAACAAATAGGCTATCCTGGCATGATAAACAAAGTCATTACAGTAATGTAAGTCCTTATAGAGCAGGGGTGTCAAACTCATTTAAGATCGGGGGCCACAATCTACTCCCAAGTAAAATCACGGCACGATAACTTAAAAATAAAGACAACTTCAGATTGTTTTCTTTGTTTAAAAAGAGAACAAGCACATTCTGAAAATGTACAAATCATAATGTTGTTGGTTTTTTTTTTTACACTTACATGTTGCGGTTAATAGTATTCTATCTTTATTTGTCGTTATTTATACTGTCTGAATAAATTATGTGATAATGTTCATCAGTCAACTCGTTGGTGTTAATTTTCAATCTATCAAGATAAACAATTAATATCAAAATCAAATTACAGGATGTTTTTAATGTAGTTTGCTCATTTTCCTCGACTGATGTACTAACATCATGTGGTTTAATTTTTTGTACATATGTAGCATCATCTACAAAGATACAAATAATTGCTATTGTGACATCTAGTGGACACATTTAGAACAGCATTTTATTTCATTAAAACATTTCAGGTTAATTTTTATACTTAGCACATACTTGCCAACCCTCCCGAATTTTTCGGGAGACTCCCGAAATTCAGCGCCTCACCCGAAAACCTACGGGGACAAATATTCTCCCGAAAATCTCCCGATTTTCAGCCGGAGCTGGAGGCCACGCCCCCTCCAGCTCCATGCGGACCTGAGTGAGGACAGCCTTTTTTCACGACGGGAGGACAACAGGGTGACAAGAACTAAATCATCCAGACTAAAGATACATTGTATTATTATGTTTATCTTACCTAAAAATAAATATATTTATTAATTTAAAAAAAAAAAACTAAATAAATGTTTACTATATTTTGCTAAAAACATCAACATTAATTGTATTTTTATTTTTATATTTTCTGACTCCTTATTACATCAAGCCATAGAATTATACCGGTACATTAAAATAAACATATTTGAAATAATTAATTTTAAATTATCATAATAATTAATTTAAAATGACCATATTTAATTATTAAAATAATTGTTTGTTTATCAAAAACTTTAGCATTTTATTTATTACATTTTGTAGCTCTCAGAAGCCAAGTTATGTTATATTCATGTTATATTTATGCAAGTTTAAAGTATC
Organism: Nerophis lumbriciformis; assembly: GCF_033978685.3. NCBI lineage: Eukaryota > Metazoa > Chordata > Actinopteri > Syngnathiformes > Syngnathidae > Nerophis > Nerophis lumbriciformis. The sequence continues at coordinate 20,772,397 of NC_084569.2, forward strand.
AATGATCTAAACACAGTTTTGTTTGCATATTTTCAGGATGTATATATATATATATATATATATACAGGTAAAAGCCAGTAAATTAGAATATTTTGGAAAAACTTGATTTATTTCAGTAATTGCATTCAAAAGGTGTAACTTGTACATTATATTTATTCATTGCACACAGACTGATGCATTCAAATGTTTATTTCATTTAATTTTGATGATTTGAAGTGGCAACAAATGAAAATCCAAAATTCCGTGTGTCACAAAATTAGAATATTACTTAAGGCTAATACAAAAAAGGGATTTTTAGAAATGTTGGCCAACTGAAAAGTATGAAAATGAAAAATATGAGCATGTACAATACTCAATACTTGGTTGGAGCTCCTTTTGCCTCAATTACTGCGTTAATGCGGCGTGGCATGGAGTCGATGAGTTTCTGGCACTGCTCAGGTGTTATGAGAGCCCAGGTTGCTCTGATAGTGGCCTTCAACTCTTCTGCGTTTTTGGGTCTGGCATTCTGCATCTTCCTTTTCACAATACCCCACAGATTTTCTATGGGGCTAAGGTCAGGGGAATTGGCAGGCCAATTTAGAACAGAAATACCATGGTCCGTAAACCAGGCACGGGTAGATTTTGCGCTGTGTGCAGGCGCCAAGTCCTGTTGGAACTTGAAATCTCCATCTCCATAGAGCAGGTCAGCAGCAGGAAGCATGAAGTGCTCTAAAACTTGCTGGTAGACGGCTGCGTTGACCCTGGATCTCAGGAAACAGAGTGGACCGACACCAGCAGATGACATGGCACCCCAAACCATCACCCAACCATGCAAATTTTGCATTTCCTTTGGAAATCGAGGTCCCAGAGTCTGGAGGAAGACAGGAGAGGCACAGGATCCACGTTGCCTGAAGTCTAGTGTAAAGTTTCCACCATCAGTGATGGTTTGGGGTGCCATGTCATCTGCTGGTGTCGGTCCACTCTGTTTCCTGAGATCCAGGGTCAACGCAGCCGTCTACCAGCAAGTTTTAGAGCACTTCATGCTTCCTGCTGCTGACCTGCTCTATGGAGATGGAGATTTCAAGTTCCAACAGGACTTGGCGCCTGCACACAGCGCAAAATCTACCCGTGCCTGGTTTACGGACCATGGTATTTCTGTTCTAAATTGGCCCGCCAACTCCCTTGACCTTAGCCCCATAGAAAATCTGTGGGGTATTGTGAAAAGGAAGATGCAGAATGCCAGACCCAAAAACGCAGAAGAGTTGAAGGCCACTATCAGAGCAACCTGGGCTCTCATAACACCTGAGCAGTGCCAGAAACTCATCGACTCCATGCCACGCCGCATTAACGCAGTAATTGAGGCAAAAGGAGCTCCAACCAAGTATTGAGTATTGTACATGCTCATATTTTTCATTTTCATACTTTTCAGTTGGCCAACATTTCTAAAAATCCCTTTTTTGTATTAGCCTTAAGTAATATTCTAATTTTGTGACACACGGAATTTTGGATTTTCATTTGTTGCCACTTCAAATCATCAAAATTAAATGAAATAAACATTTGAATGCATCAGTCTGTGTGCAATGAATAAATATAATGTACAAGTTACACCTTTTGAATGCAATTACTGAAATAAATCAAGTTTTTCAAAATATTCTAATTTACTGGCTTTTACCTGTATATATGTATGAAATACTTGACTTGGTGAATTCTAGCTGTCAATATACTCCTCCCCTCTTAACCACGCCCCGCCCCACCCCCGACTATGCCCCCAACCCCCACTCCCCACTCCCCACCTCCCGAAATCGGAGGTCTCAAGGTTGGCAAGTATGACTTAGCACACTCATCCATGGGCCGGATAAAACCTTTTTGCGGGCCTGATGCGGCCTTCGGTCCGTATATTTGACATCCCTGCCTTAGAGCCTGTTTATGAGCACCATAAAATTTGAGAAAAACATATAATTTCCCTCACTTGTCTGCTACACTTTTGTGAGAAGAGGCACAGTCTAATTGGAAGTTAATAAAGGAAGAACCGCCTTCCTCACGGACATGATACCACCTCCATTGGCCCAACCCTAGCTAGTTAAGCCCACCTCCACACTTGGGAAAAAAAAAAAAAAAAAAAAAAAGCTACATATCTTAAAATCAAGCCTGGAGCAACGTCAACTACATGTAAGTCAGCTACAGAGTGGAAGCTGTGAGTTTGTTAACTGTTGTTTGTTTTCAGCAAATAAGCTAACCGAGCATGATGTAATGTTAGCATTGTAGCTAACAGAGCTATGCTGATGTTGCTATTGTATGTGTCCCTCTCCTTAATGCTATGTTTTTCTATATGTAATCTATTATGTTGGACAAATGAAAGTTTACCGTGGGTATGTAAAAAGTATATGAACAATAACGCTTATTGGAGCTAGACGCAGCTATAGCGTCAAAGCTACAAACACACCAAACAGCTGGTTGTCAGTAGGGCAAAGGCACGTTTAAACCGTGCACTAGTGTTCGACCTCTGAGATTAATTTGAAATTGTTGACCTTTTAAATTGATTTAAGATCTAAACCAGGGGGTGTCAAACTCATTTTAGATGGGGAGGCCACATGGAGAAAAATTTACTCCCCAGTGGGCAGGACTGTTAAAATCACGGCAAGATAACTTAAAAATAAAGACAACTTCAGATTGTTTTCTTTGTTTAAAAATAGAACAAGCACATTCTAAAAAAATTACAAATCATAATGTTGTTGTTTTTTACACTTACATGTTGTGGTAATAGTACTCTACCTGTATTTGTCATTATTTATACTTTCTGAATAAATTATGTGATATTGTTCAGTCAACTCATTGGTGTTAATTTTCAATCTATCAAGATAAAAAAAATTATATAAAAATCCAATTACAGGATTTTATTTATGTAGTTTGCTCATTTTCCTCGACTGATGTACTAAAATCATGTGGTTTATATTTTTTACATGTAGCATCATCTACATCAGGGGTGGGCAATTAATTTTTACCGGGGGCCGCATAAGCAACCCGAGCACTGCTGGAAGGCCGCACTGACAATATTTTAATAACATTTTGCTCAATATTATTTTTGATATACCGTATCATAAATAATAATGATAGTAATAATAATAATTTCATTTTACCTAATTAACTTTATACAAAAGCAGATTTCTTTTGATGGTTTTATTTTTAACACTGTCTTACACTACACTTCCTGATGTATAAATACAATGCAAAAATGTCCATTTCTGCACAGGGTTAATTTCTGTCACTTTATCTTCCATCATCCAACATTTTTCCCCGTCAGATTTGGACAACCATCTGTTGTTAAAAATCGTTTTTAATCATATTTATTTTATATTGTTTTTTATATTGGTTTTATATGTAATTATTTTTTGTTATTATTCAGTCATTGGTGGAGCTAAGGATAATATTTGAATATTTTTTTAATATTGTTGTGCAGCACTTTGGAAACATTTTGTTGTTTAAATGTGCTATATAAATAAAGTGGATTGGATTGGATTGTCACACCTGCCAGCTTGTCCCATTTCAGTCCTAACATGTCCAAACATGCATTTACCTATGTGAACAAGTCATTACCTGTGGTCGTCTCTTTAATTGACTGCATGGCTACTAGCTCCTCCGTGATTTGAAAGTCGGCAGTTATCCCACGTAAGAAGATGAGCAACTGGGCGGTGTCACGTACATCACAGCTCTCATCCAAAGCCAGCGAAAAACAGTCAAAGTCTCAGGGCATATCAGCGCAACAGAGTCCAATAAGCACTCCTTAATAAACTCTCCGTCAGAAAACGCCTTACTTTTTCTGGCGATTTTGTGAGAAATGACGAAACTTGTCCTGACGGCTGCATCTCTGGGGGTGTGAAATTTGGCAAAAAGTCCTTGTTGGGTTTGCAGTTTTACCATCAACGCATCAGCCTCCCTTGCGCGTGCTTCATCAGACAGATTCCGGTATTTTTCCTCGTGCTTCGTCGTGTAGTGGCGATTCAAATTATATCCTTTAAACACAGCAACATGTGTACCACAAATTAAGCACACGGCTTTACCTTTAATTTCTGTAAAGAAATACTTGGCAGTACATGTCTTGTTGAAAACACGCCCTTCGTCATTAACTTTTCTCTTTTTAGCGTTTCATCACTTGTTGCTGTGCACCTTCACTCACAGGTTACACCCGGACATACGCCCATAAATAACCATTTTCAAAATAAAAGCAGCACAGTTGTATTGCACGCACGACATAGATGGTTTTTAAACTTTATTTTGTCATTTGTGATTGCCGCTGTTTACATTGACTCACAATCACACACGCGCATACGTCCACACGGAAGTAATACAAATAACGCTTTTCAAAACAAAAGCAGCACCGTTGTATTGCACACTCGACATAGATACTTTTTTAAATTTATTTTGTAATTTATGATTGGCCTCACGCGGGCCGGACAGGGACGCACAAAGGGCCAGATGTGGCCCGCGGGCCGTATAATGCCCAGGTCTGGCCCAAGGTATGGGTGACTTACACATCTGTGTGCGGGTACTAGACTGGCCTGCTTGTAGTCCAGACCTGTCTCCCATTGAAAATGTGTCGCACATTATGAAGCCTAAAATACCACAACGGAGACCCCGGATTGTTGAACAACTTAAGCTGTTTATCAAGCAAGAATGGGAAAGAATTCCACCTGAAAAGCTTCAAAAATTGGTCTCCTCAGTTCCCAAATGTTTACTGAGTGTTGTTAAAAGGAAAGGCCATGTAACACAGTGGTAAAAATGCCCTTGTGCCAACTTTTTTGTGTTGCTGCCATGAAATTCTAAGTTAATGATTATTTGAAAAAAAAAATAAGTTTCTCAGTTCGAACATTAAATATCTTGTCTTTGCAGTCTATTCAATTGAATATAAGTTGAAAAGGATTTGCAAATAATTGTATTCTCTTTGTTTATGAATTACACAACGTGCCAACTTCACTGGTTGTGGGTTTTGTAAATCACTTTTACTGGCGACTGGGTCTGTTGACCATGTTACAGTAACAGGTCGACTGAAACAAGCTATGAGAACCTGAAATAGGGGAGTGGAACTATGAGAAGGTTTTCCCCCCCAAGTGTGGCGAAGATGTCAGCGTAGTCATGCGTGACAGAAATTAGTTGAATGACAAGTAGATAAAAGTGGAGACTAATTGAATTGCACCAACCATTGCGGGTGAAACATTAAAACGGTTAGTGGATGACTCATGAAGTCGTTTCAGTCGTGTCAGCTCTCAGCCTGCAGGTGATGATTGTCTCATGAGACCCCCTCTCTGAAATAATTCTGGCCTGTCTCACTTGTCTCTCTCATCCAGCTGTCCAATCATAAATAACTATTTACCCGCACATAAAAAGGCTACGAATAGTGGCTTGTTGAAAAAACACAACTAAAGTCCAACTTAAGAGCTTAATAAGTTAGACGAAGCTTTTAACTCTGGGGTCAGCAACCCGCGGCTCTAGAGCCACAAGCGGTTCCATGGAGCTTTTTCAAAAATGGAAAAAGATGAGGTAAACTACCGTATTTTCCGCACCATAAGGCGCCCTGGGTTAAAAGCCGCGCCTTCAATGAACGGCATATTTCAAAACTTTGTCCACCTATAAGCCGCCCGGTGTTGTAAGCCGCATCTAACTGCGCTAAAGGAATGTCAAAAAAAACAGTCAGATAGGTCAGTCAAACTTTAATAATATATTAAAAACCAGCGTTCTAACAACTCTGTTCACTCCCAAAATGTACGCAAATGTGCAATCACAAACATAGTAAAATTCAAAATAGTGCAGAGCAATAGCAACATAATGTTGCTCGAACGTTAATGTCACAACACACAAAATAAACATAACGCTCACTTTCTGAAGTTATTCTTCATTCATAAATCCCTCGAATTATTCTCCTTCGTTGTCCGAATTGAAAAGTTGGGCGAATGTGGGATCCAAAATGTCGTCTGGCGCTGTCTCCCTGCCTCCCTGTCTTGGTGAACGTCACGTGTGTTCGCCTTCTGTCATCCACTGTTCCCACGCAGTTAGCAGTCTAGCTTCGAATGCCCTGTTGACACCAATATCTAGCGGCTGGAGGTCTTTTGTCAATCCACCCGGAATGACGGCGAGTATTGAATTAAGCGCGTAAGCGTGTCTCTTAATGTGATGTTATGAGCTAGCAAATATAACAACTACACTACCCAGCATGCAACGATAGTGACGAGCATGCGCGGTAGCCCTGAGAAGCGTTGTTGTATGCTGGGAGTTAGAATGTAGTTATGAGCACGCTGTGAGTAAACGTTGAGAACTCAGTTAACACGCCTCGTCTGCATTATTTATAATTAGACAGACAACACACTTAATAGGAGCCATTTTGGGGTCTTTACATAAACACACAAATGGAAATGAAACGTCACATATCCCAGCATGCACCGCGCGCTTCTTCTACGGGGAAAAAAGATGGCGGCTGTTTACCGAAGTTGCGAGACCGAAACTTTATGAAAATGAATCTTAATATTTATCCATATATAAAGCGCACCGGGTTATAAGGCGCACTGTCAGCTTTTGAGAAAATTTGTGGTTTTTAGGTGCGCCTTATAGTGCGGAAAATACGGTATATATTTTTTGTTTCAATATGGTTTCTGTAGGAGGACAAACATGACACGAATCTTCCTAATTGTTAGAAATCCCACGGTCCTTCAACTACGGTAATCATAGTTTGATTACATGTACAACTTTCTCCGACGCTGCCACGGAAAGACGTACTTTATGCCACTCCTTCTTGGTTTCATTTTGTCCACCAAACTTTTTATGCTGTGTGTGAATGCACAAATGTGAGCTTTTTTGATGTTATTGACTTGTTGAAGTACTAAACAGGTATATTTGGTCACTGCATGACTGCAAGCTAATCCATGCTAACATGCTATTTGGGCTAGCTGTTTGCATCATTATGCCTCGTTTGTAGGTATATTCGAGCTCATTTAATTTCCTTTACTTATTTCCTCTGTCTATTTAATTTAAATTTGCATGTCACATGACACATTATCTGTATGTAATATTGGCTGCATTTCTTGCTGCATTGTTTGTGTGTCGTTATAGACCACAGCAAACGTTACCCAGCTTGCAAAGATTGTAATAAATCCACTAAAAGAAGACAGCCTGCCGTTTCCTTTAACTTGGACACACACATCTATACCTTTAGCCACTCTAAGCCTGGCAGTAATTTCCAGGAGTTATCTCACCTTCTGAGAAGTCTTCGTTTTAGTAATGTTTTCCAATATTGTATAAATGTGAAGAATAAATATTAACACGCGGCCCCGAGAGGGACAAGCGGTAGAAAATGGATGAATGGATGGATGGATGGATGGATTATATATATTCAACATTTCTGTCAACGAAGATTTGCATCAGCCTGCAACACATAGTCATTTTGTTAGTATGCTATTATAGCTAATATAGACACTTACATCATGTGTTGCCTTCATTCGTAACGCTTATATAAGGCTTTTAATTTTTTTGTGGCTCCAGACAGATTTTTTTTGTTGTATTTTTGGTCCAATGTGGCTCTTTCAACATTGTGGGTTGCTGACCCCTGGCTTAACTCAAAATACGTAAATCGTGGTCTCCCTTTGAAATGAATAAAATTAATTTAATTTGTCCTTGGCTCTCAAAAAGCATCACAATTTTAACCTGTAACATGCCTTTTACAAAATAAAAACGTTTTGATAAGACACTTTTGTATGAAAAAACAAGTAGTACAAACAGTGAAGTAAAGTAATAATACTTACAGCATTTACCTTGGAGAGTAGACTTCTACGGTATCTCCTTCGATCTGCTTCTCTGTCAAATACACCATTAGCAGCATCTCCATATTTCCATGCATAAATGTTCCCTGTTTATATTGTATTTTAACATTCTTGGCTGGCTTTAGACTCATTCTGCTTCAGTACGGTGCAGACTAGTTAGCTAGCTGCACACCTGGTCACTTTTTCTGATCATTTATTTCTTTAATTCAATGAATATCATCCATTTCTTCTTCTCAAAACTGTCCTTCACACTCACGTTCTTCTATCCCATGCTTAGAAAACAAACCTCGCAGGCACAAGACATTGAAACAACGTTAAGAACTTGTTGAATGAGGTCCAACTCAAACTTAGCGTTGGAACAAGATGCTTTTTGACGACGTTTAATCAATGTCGTGTTCTGACGTTGATTTAACGATTGACATTTGGTCATTTCCCAACCAATATTCTACAACACAAATATAACATTGAAACATCGTACTTTTTGACGACGTTTATTCAATATCAGGTTGTGAGGTTGATTTAATGATTGACATTTGGTCATTTCCCAACCAATATTCTACAACACAAATACAACGTTGACACATCGTACTTTTTGACAACGTTTATTCAATATCAGTTTGTGAGGTTGATTTAATGATTGACATTTGGTCATTTCCCAACCAACATTCTACAACACAAATATAACGTTGAAACATCGTACTTTTTGACGACGTTTATTCAATATCAGGTTGTGAGGTTGATTTAATGATTGACATTTGGTCATTTCCCAACCAATATTCTACAACACAAATACAACGTTGACACATCGTACTTTTTGACAACGTTTATTCAATATCAGTTTGTGAGGTTGATTTAATGATTGACATTTGGTCATTTCCCAACCAACATTCTACAACACAAATATAACGTTGAAACATCGTACTTTTTGACGACGTTTATTCAATATCAGGTTGTGAGGTTGATTTAATGATTGACATTTGGTCATTTCCCAACCAATATTCTACAACACAAATACAACGTTGACACATCGTACCTTTTGACGACGTTTATTCAATATCAGGTTGTGAGGTTGATTTAATGATTGACATTTGGTCAATTCCCAACCAACATTCTACAACACAAATACAACGTTGAAACAATGTACTTTTTGACGACATTTATTCAATATCAATCAATCAATCAATCAATCAATCAATCTTTATTTATATAGCCCTAAATCACAAGTGTCTCAAAGGGCTGCACAAGCCACAACGACATCCTCGGTACAAAGCCCACATACGGGCAAGGAAAAACTCACCCCAGTGGGACGTCGATGTGAATGACTATGAGAAACCTTGGAGAGGACCGCATATGTGGGTAACCCCCCCCCTCTAGGGGAGACCGAAAGCAATGGATGTCGAGTGGGTCTGACATAATATTGTGAGAGTCCAGTCCATAGTGGATCCAACATAATAGTAAGAGTCCAGTCCATAGTGGGGCCAGCAGGACACCATCCCGAGCGGAGACGGGTCAGCAGCGCAGAGATGTTCCCTGCCGATGCACAGGCGAGCGGTCCACCCCGGGTCCCGACTCTGGACAGCCAGCACTTCATCCATGGCCACCGGACCTGTGCCCCCCCCCCCAAGGAAAAGGGGAGCAGAGGAGAAAAGAAAAGAAACGGCAGATCAACTGGTCTAACAGGGGGGCTATTTAAAGGCTAGAGTATACAAATGAGTTTTAAGATGGGACTTAAATGCTTCTACTGAGGTAGCATCTCTAATTGTTACCGGGAGGGCATTCCATAGTACTGGAGCCCGAATAGAAAACGCTCTATAGCCCGCAGACTTTTTTTGGGCTATGGGAATCACTAATAAGCCGGAGTTCTTTGAACGCAGATTTCTTGCCGGGACATATGGTACAATGCAATCGACAAGATAGGACGGAGCTAGACCGTGCAGTATTTTATACGTAAGTAGTAAAACCTTAAAGTCACATCTTAAGTGCACAGGAAGCCAGTGCAGGTGAGCCAGTATAGGCGTAATATGATCAAACTTTCTTGTTCTTGTCAAAAGTCTAGCAGCCGCATTTTGTACCAACTGTAATTTTTTAATGCTAGACATAGGGAGCCCCGAAAATAATACGTTACAATAGTCGAGACGAGACGTAACGAACGCATGAATAATGATCTCAGCGTCGCTAGTGGATAAAATAGAACGAATTTTAGCGATATTACGGAGATGAAAGAAGGCCGTTTTAGTAACACTCTTAATGTGTGACTCAAACGAGAGAGTTGGGTCGAAGATAATACCCAGATTCTTTACTGATTCGCCTTGTGTAATTGTTTGGTTGTCAAATGTTACGGTGGTATTATTAAATAAATGTCGGTGTTTAGCAGGACCGATAATCAGCATTTCCGTTTTCTTGGCGTTGAGTTGCAAGAAGTTAGCGGACATCCATTGTTTAATTTCATTAAGACACGCCTCCAGCTGACTACAATCCGGCGTGTTGGTCAGCTTTAGGGGCATGTAGAGTTGGGTGTCATCAGCATAACAATGAAAGCTAACACCGTATTTGCGTATGATGTCGCCTAGCGGCAGCATGTAATTACTAAAGAATATCAGGTTGTGATGTTGATTTAACGATTGACATTTGGTCATTTCCCAACCAATATTCTACAACACAAATATAACGTTGAAACAACGTAGTTTTTGATGACGTTTATTCAATATCGGGTTGTGAGGTTGATTTATTGATTGACATTTGGTCATTTCCCAACCAATATTCTACAACACAAATACAACGTTGAAACAATGTACTTTTTGATGACATTTATTCAATATCAGTTTGTGAGGTTGATTTAACCATTGACATTTGGTCATTTCCCAACCAATATTCTACAACACAAATACAACGTTGAAACATCGTACTTTTTGACAACGTTTATTCAATATCAGTTTGTGAGGTTGATTTAACGATTGACATTTGGTCAATTCCCAACCAACATTCTACAACACAAATACAACGTTGAAACAATGTACTTTTTGACGACATTTATTCAATATCAGGTTGTGATGTTGATTTAACGATTGACATTTGGTCATTTCCCAACCAATATTCTACAACACAAATATAACGTTGAAACAACGTAGTTTTTGATGACGTTTATTCAATATCGGGTTGTGAGGTTGATTTATTGATTGACATTTGGTCATTTCCCAACCAATATTCTACAACACAAATACAACGTTGAAACAATGTACTTTTTGATGACATTTATTCAACATCAGTTTGTGAGGTTGATTTAACCATTGACATTTGGTCATTTCCCAACCAATATTCTACAACACAAATACAACGTTGAAACATCGTACTTTTTAACAACGTTTATTCAATGTAAGTTTGTGAGGTTGATTTAACGATTGACATTTGGTCATTTCCCAACCAATATTCTACAACACAAATACAACGTTGAAACATCGTACTTTTTAACAACGTTTATTCAATGTAAGTTTGTGAGGTTGATTTAACGATTGACATTTGGTCATTTCCCAACCAACATTCTACAACACTAATACAACGTTGAAACAATGTACTTTTTGACGACATGTATTTAATATCAGTTTGTGATGTTGATTTAACAATTGACATTTGGTCAATTCCCAACCAATATTCTACAACACAAATACAACGTTGAAAAATCGTGCTTTTTAACAACATTTATTCAATGTAAGTTTGTGAGGTTGATTTAACGATTGACATTTGGTCATTTCCCAACCAACATTCTACAACACAAATATAACATTGAAACATCGTACTTTTTGATGACGTTTGTTCAATATCAGGTTGTGAGGTTGATTTAATGATTGACATTTGGTCATTTCCCAACCAATATTCTACAACACAAATACAACGTTGACACATCGTACTTTTTGACAACGTTTATTCAATATCAGTTTGTGAGGTTGATTTAACGATTGACATTTGGTCAATTCCCAACCAACATTCTACAACACAAATACAACGTTGAAACAATGTACTTTTTGACGACATTTATTCAATATCAGGTTGTGATGTTGATTTAACGATTGACATTTGGTCATTTCCCAACCAATATTCTACAACACAAATATAACGTTGAAACAACGTAGTTTTTGATGACGTTTATTCAATATCGGGTTGTGAGGTTGATTTATTGATTGACATTTGGTCATTTCCCAACCAATATTCTACAACACAAATACAACGTTGAAACAATGTACTTTTTGATGACATTTATTCAATATCAGTTTGTGAGGTTGATTTAACCATTGACATTTGGTCATTTCCCAACCAATATTCTACAACACAAATACAACGTTGAAACATCGTACTTTTTGACAACGTTTATTCAATATCAGTTTGTGAGGTTGATTTAACGATTGACATTTGGTCAATTCCCAACCAACATTCTACAACACAAATACAACGTTGAAACAATGTACTTTTTGACGACATTTATTCAATATCAGGTTGTGATGTTGATTTAACGATTGACATTTGGTCATTTCCCAACCAATATTCTACAACACAAATATAACGTTGAAACAACGTAGTTTTTGATGACGTTTATTCAATATCGGGTTGTGAGGTTGATTTATTGATTGACATTTGGTCATTTCCCAACCAATATTCTACAACACAAATACAACGTTGAAACAATGTACTTTTTGATGACATTTATTCAATATCAGTTTATGAGGTTGATTTAACCATTGACATTTGGTCATTTCCCAACCAATATTCTACAACACAAATACAACGTTGAAACATCGTACTTTTTAACAACGTTTATTCAATGTAAGTTTGTGAGGTTGATTTAACGATTGACATTTGGTCATTTCCCAACCAATATTCTACAACACAAATACAACGTTGAAACATCGTACTTTTTAACAACGTTTATTCAATGTAAGTTTGTGAGGTTGATTTAACGATTGACATTTGGTCATTTCCCAACCAATATTCCACAACACAAATACAACGTTGAAACATCGTACTTTTTAACAACGTTTATTCAATGTAAGTTGTTGAGGTTGATTTAACGATTGACATTTGGTCATTTCCCAACCAACATTCTACAACACTAATACAACGTTGAAACAATGTACTTTTTGACGACATGTATTTAATATCAGTTTGTGATGTTGATTTAACAATTGACATTTGGTCAATTCCCAACCAATATTCTACAACACAAATACAACGTTGAAAAATCGTGCTTTTTAACAACGTTTATTCAATGTAAGTTTGTGAGGTTGATTTAACGATTGACATTTGGTCATTTCCCAACCAACATTCTACAACACAAATATAACATTGAAACATCGTACTTTTTGATGACGTTTGTTCAATATCAGGTTGTGAGGTTGATTTAATGATTGACATTTGGTCATTTCCCAACCAATATTCTACAACACAAATACAACGTTGACACATCGTACTTTTTGACAACGTTTATTCAATATCAGTTTGTGAGGTTGATTTAACGATTGACATTTGGTCAATTCCCAACCAACATTCTACAACACAAATACAACGTTGAAACAATGTACTTTTTGACGACATTTATTCAATATCAGGTTGTGATGTTGATTTAACGATTGACATTTGGTCATTTCCCAACCAATATTCTACAACACAAATATAACGTTGAAACAACGTAGTTTTTGATGACGTTTATTCAATATCGGGTTGTGAGGTTGATTTATTGATTGACATTTGGTCATTTCCCAACCAATATTCTACAACACAAATACAACGTTGAAACAATGTACTTTTTGATGACATTTATTCAATATCAGTTTGTGAGGTTGATTTAACCATTGACATTTGGTCATTTCCCAACCAATATTCTACAACACAAATACAACGTTGAAACATCGTACTTTTTAACAACGTTTATTCAATGTAAGTTTGTGAGGTTGATTTAACGATTGACATTTGGTCATTTCCCAACCAATATTCTACAACACAAATACAACGTTGAAACATCGTACTTTTTAACAACGTTTATTCAATGTAAGTTTGTGAGGTTGATTTAACGATTGACATTTGGTCATTTCCCAACCAATATTCCACAACACAAATACAACGTTGAAACATCGTACTTTTTAACAACGTTTATTCAATGTAAGTTGTTGAGGTTGATTTAACGATTGACATTTGGTCATTTCCCAACCAACATTCTACAACACTAATACAACGTTGAAACAATGTACTTTTTGACGACATGTATTTAATATCAGTTTGTGATGTTGATTTAACAATTGACATTTGGTCAATTCCCAACCAATATTCTACAACACAAATACAACGTTGAAAAATCGTGCTTTTTAACAACGTTTATTCAATGTAAGTTTGTGAGGTTGATTTAACGATTGACATTTGGTCATTTCCCAACCAACATTCTACAACACAAATATAACATTGAAACATCGTACTTTTTGATGACGTTTGTTCAATATCAGGTTGTGAGGTTGATTTAATGATTGACATTTGGTCATTTCCCAACCAATATTCTACAACACAAATACAACGTTGACACATCGTACCTTTTGACAACGTTTATTCAATATCAGTTTGTGAGGTTGATTTAACGATTGACATTTGGTCAATTCCCAACCAACATTCTACAACACAAATACAACGTTGAAACAATGTACTTTTTGACGACATTTATTCAATATCAGGTTGTGATGTTGATTTAACGATTGACATTTGGTCATTTCCCAACCAATATTCTACAACACAAATATAACGTTGAAACAACGTAGTTTTTGACGACGTTTATTCAATATCGGGTTGTGAGGTTGATTTATTGATTGACATTTGGTCATTTCCCAACCAATATTCTACAACACAAATACAACGTTGAAACAATGTACTTTTTGATGACATTTATTCAATGTAAGTTTGTGAGGTTGATTTAACGATTGACATTTGGTCATTTCCCAACCAACATTCTACAACACTAATACAACAATGAAACAATGTACTTTTTGACGACATTTATTCAATATCAGATTGTGATGTTGATTTAACAATTGACATTTGGTCATTTCCCAACCAATATTCTACAACACAAATACAACGTTGAAACAAGATATTTTTTGATGACGTTTATTCAATATCGGGTTGTGACGTTGATTTAACCATTAACATTTGGTAATTTCCTAACCAACAATGTGGATTCAACGTAAGACAGCAATGTTGTCTCAATTTAGAAATGCAACCATTTTTCAATGTATTTTCACAGTCCGTTTTAAAGAACATATATGTATAATCAACCTTGACTCAATGTTTTGTGCCTGCTGGGAAGTTATGTTGATCTCTAGCTATAAGTTAATTCTAGCGAGTATGACCAGATGTTTTGGTCGCATCTCAAGGGGTTCAATGTGACATCTGTTACACCAACTAATGACGGGTATGCTTGGAACTCAAATTTTTGCTTGCAACTTGAAGCATAACAATTAACCGAGAGACAGCTCTTATCTCAAAACACTCTTAAGTTGAGGTACTCTAGAAAGAGGTTCCGCAGCCTCCGAAGCAGAGCCTCCAGGTTCCCTCAGGCCGTAAGACTCTTGAACGCATCATAATTAAATTATCCCCTCAACTCCCTCCAAAATGGATTAACTCGCTGGAATAAAAAAGACAATACAACATACATCCATAAACGTGGACGCATGTGAAAAAGTGCAATATATTTATCTGTACAGTAATCTATTTATTTATGTATATATGTTTATATATATATTTATTTATTTTATATATATATATTTATATATTATTTATATATATTTATTTATTTATATATGCACCTTATTGCTTTTTTATCCTGCACTACCATGAGCTTATGTAACGAAATTTTGTTCTTATCTGTGCTGTAAAGTTCAAATTTGAATGACAATAAAAAGGAAGTCTAAGTCTAAGTCTACAACTGTAATGTGTTGATGGTGAAGCTCATCATATTCATACTCCTGTTAAAATAACAACACTCTTCTAATAAGGTTCATTTCTAACTTGCAAAGTCCCAAAAAGCAAAACAAAGACATTTTCTTCAAAAATGACCCCGCGCATACATCCTCATCAACCAAAAAAATTGCATAATTGATTTTTTGGGGGCCCAAATCCAGTCAAAAAAACTATTAGGTGACCTGAGTGGTGCTGCACATAAGAGATGGTCTTACAATCTGGCACGTTTGTTGCGCTTTATCCAAGACAAATGAGCAAATATTGTCAGCAATATATGGCTTGCTTTTGTCATTTATTATCATAATCAATAATAATATTGGTGATAATGCAATCACCATCCAAATCTCCAATCTGCCTCCAAAAATTTTTTTTTCCAACTCCACGGCCGCGCACCTGCCATGTTCACTTGTCACGGCGGAACTGTTTACTACACTCGGCATCTCAGCGCAGTGGTCTCACGACTCTTGCACTGCAAGTGTGTTTCCATGGCAACCAAGTGTAGTATTGTGAAGAGAAGCAAAAGAGACAGAGAGACATCGATGCCAACGCTGCTCTATGGTCCCTTGCTGCCTCTCTTCCATCTTTAAAATAGCATGTCAAGACCAATGCAACATATTGTTCAAAACATTTATGAAATGTATATGGATGATGCCTTATGCTGCTAAGGCGGTTAAAGGTCGTATCGCATCATTTTGCATCCTGGGAGAATATGGAGTGGAGTCTGTAAAATATAGCTCGCACTAAAGGAAGCCTAAATGAAATGTAGTTTAAATTTCAAGCACTAGCTAATGGCAGCAATCCAGGAAACATAAAGTTGATGAAGATTTGTAGAAATTCTTGATTAAAAAGAGGACACAACTGCTATAGTCCCATCAAATGAGGAAAAAAAGCTGCATTAAAATGTGAGCTTTAATTAAGATAAAATGCTCAGTTTAGATATGGGTCACATAAAAAAAAAATTATTAAATTCTGTACTTTTATAAGTACCGACCTAATTCACGTAAAATCAAATGGTGCCATATTTCAATACCTTTTGTTGCACGTGACGTCACGTCTTGTTGCAGATTTGGAACCGGCTCAAGCACTTGTCTGGGAAACAAGCACTCAGACAGGTTGCATCTAGGTCAGGGGTGTCAAACTCGTTTTCATTGAGGGCCAATTCGCAGTTACATATATATATATATATATATATATGTATATATATATATATATATATATATATATATATATATATATATATATATATATATATATCTGCAACAAGACGTGACGTTACGTACAACAAAAGGTATCAAAATATGGTACCGCAATAAGGCGCTTTTGGTAGCCATCCACAAGCTTCTGGCAAGCTCCTGGTTGAATTTTTGACCACTCCTCTTGACTAAATTGGTGCAGTTCAGCTAAATGTGTTGGTTTTCTGACATGGACTTGTTTCTTCAGCATTGTCCACATGTTTAAGTCAGGACTTTATGAAAGCCATTCTAAAACCTTAATTGTAGCCTGATTTAGCCATTCCTTTACCACTTTTGACATGTGTTTGGGATTATTGTCCTGTTGGAACACCCAACTGCGCCCAAGACCCAACCTACGGGCTGATGATTTTAGGTTGTCCTAAATAATTTGGAGGTAATCCTCCTTTTTCGTTGTCCCATTTACTCTCTGTAAAGCACCAGTTTCATTGGCAGCAAAACAGGCCCACAGCATAATACTACCACCACCATGCTTGACGGTAGGAATTGTGTTCCTGGGATTAAAGGCCCCACTTTTTCTCCTCCAAACATATTGCTGGGTATTGTGGCTAAACAGCTCAATTGTTGTTTCATCTGACATCACATGGACCAAGATAAGACCTTCTGGAGGAAAGTACTGTGGTCAGAGGAAACAGAAATTGAGCTGTTTGGCAAAGTCCTGACTTAAACGTGTGGACAATGCTGAAGAAACAAGTCCATGTCAGAAAACCAACAGATTTAGCTGAACTGCACCAATTTTGTCAAGAGGAGTGGTCAAAAATTCAAGCAGAAGCTTGCCACAAGCTTGTTGATGGCTACCAAAAACACCTTATTGCAGTGAAACTTGCCAAGGGACATGTAACCAAATATTAACATTGCTGTATGTATACTTTTGACCCAGCAGATTTGGTCACATTTTCAGTAGACCCAAAATAAATTCATAAAAGAAACAAACTTCATGAATGTTTTTTGTGACCAACAAGTATGTGCTCTAATCACTCTATCACAAAAAAAGAGTTGTAGAAATTATTGGAAACTCAAGACAGCCATGACATGATGTTCTTTACAAGTGTATGTAAACTTTTGGCCACGACTGTATACAGTACAACTTAAGAAAATGATCATTGAAAGCAGTATGATAAAGTACAATGTACATTAAATTAATACATTTTGTACTGTCGATAATGCAAATTGGAACACATTGATATGTGAAAATGGCACTTTGAGGACACAGTACCAACTAATAAAGTACATTAAAAAGGTATTTAGCATGCAAACAAAGGTCATGTGATCAGTGTCCGTATGCTTCCTTGGACACACATACACTGTACAAAACTATATGCACATTTACACGCATACATACTACTCAGACGGATAGTTATTGAATGCATTCTTCTTGCATTATTGCAGACGTGTGAGTCAAAGTGGAGTGGCAATGAAAGCTATTCCCTGCACAAAATAATGAGATACAAGATACATACATACGCGATACAAGAGCTGTATTATAAATTCTGCTTTTGTAAAGACAATAATGCTTTAATTGAAAATCTGTTTGAGCTGAGCTGTATTGTTTTGTTGTGTGCTGGGAGTGGGGAGTTACAAGTGTGTAAAATTAGCAGATTTATACCTTTGGAACATGTTGAGGGTTTTTTTTCTAGCTCTCTTCTGACATCTAGTGGTGATTGTTAATTCACACCAACATTTGTGTTAGTACTGTCATGAGTAGGGTTGGGTACCTTTTATATTTGAACCAAAACAGTACCAATACCAGATACCTTATTTGTAATTTAGTTTAGTAATAAAATATATTCTTGTGTTTAACATCTAACACTAAGCTGATAATAATAAATGAGCTTTGCAGTTTTCTTACACAGCTGGGTGTCATTTGCATGTTTTATATACTAAACTTGCAAGTATGCATTCTGTGTTTATACAGTAAGCATTTTACTTTTTTAAACACTACCTATATGATTGCAACATGCATCTTAGTTTTAGTTTTATTTTTGATTGCCAAATGTGGAGGTGTTGAAACCGCCATATAAAATCGCCATTGCTAATCAATATCGCATATCCAATGTAAATTAGCATCGAGCTTGCTTGGAAAGTGTGTCACCTGTACAAACATACATATACACACACTGTACATATACATTCACTGTACAAACATACATATACACATACTGTACATATACAAGTAGGGTTGTACGGTATACCAGTATTAGTATAGTACAGCGATATTAATTAATCATTTTTGGTATTATACCGCCTCTGAAAAGTATCGGACTTTGAATATGACCAATGTATGATCCTGTAACGACTTGGTATCGGATTGATACCCCAATTCGTGGTATCATCCAAAACTAATGTAAAGTATCAAACAACAGAAGAATAAGTGATTATTACATTTTAACAGTGTAGTGTAGATAGAACATGTTAAGAGAGAAAGTAAGCAGATATTAACAGTAAATAAACAAGTAGATTAATAATTCATTTTCTACCACTTGTCCTTAGTAATTTTGACAAAATAATAGAATGGAAAATGACACAATATGTTACTGCATATGTCAGCAGCTAAATTAGGAGCCTTTGTTTGTTTACTTTCTTCTAAAAGACAAGTTGTCTTGTATGTTCACTATTTTATTTAAGGACAAAATTGCAGTAAGAAACATATCCAGTATTTAATATACCGTAAGATTTTTTTTGTTAAAATATAGCCAATAATGCAATTTTTTGTGGTCCCCTTTATTAAGAAAAGTATCGAAATAATAAATATTGGTATCGGGACAACACTAATACATACACTCATGCATATAATCACGTTTCATCAAACAAACATATATTAACGTTGTTGCCCTAGGGGAAACTGGGTAACACATGGTACACTGACAAAGCTTAACCTATTGTTACTATAACAATCTACAAGGTTAATACAGTTTGCTTCTCCTTCTTCCTCGCCAATGATCTGCTTTCTTTTGTGTTTCAAGTTATTATTGCATTTATGTATTGTTGCATTTGAAACAATTGTATTGTTGATAATAGAGGTCATTATTGTTAGTATTCATTATCAACAGTGCTATTTCTATTGGTATTTGTATTGCTCCATTTGTAGTGTAATAATGGTCATTGTCATTTCTGTATTATTAATATTTATTTCACTAACTGCTTCTTTGCTATCTTTTTTACCATCATATTTGTACATATCCTATTTGCTGATGTTGTTCTATTGTTGTGTTTGATGTTGTTGTCTCTCTGTCTTATCCCCCTCTTGTCCCTGCAATTTCCCCCTCTGTCTTCCTTTTTTTCTCTTTCTCTCCACACCAAATAATATTATAAATCAATTTAATAAAGTCAAATACAAATAAAGCAACAAGAGAATCATCCCACACTTCTCTTTTGTAAAGTGATTTTGTACAGCCGATATGGGCATCTACATCAACAAAATGATTTGCCTGAGAAGCTGGACAGGACAAAAAAAAAAAAAAGGAAAGTGGGTCACCTTACTTTCAAGCGCTTGCTTGCTCTGGTGGCCACAAAATCCACCTAGGGACCATTTGTGGCCTGCAAGTACTTTTTTTATTGGCCGGCAACATATGAAAAAACTGAAATTAGGGCTCCACTGAAAATACAATAAAACGCTTCAGGGGCAAAAAGTTGCAATGTTACAAGATATGAAGTCAATACGGTCCATCTATTTTTTTATAGGGCTTGTCCTCAGTAAGGCTATCACGGCTGACTTCAGGCAAAACGCGGCACCCGTGGGTTGGCAGCCCATTGCAGGACATATAGACAAACTTCCACTCATGCTTATGGACAATTTACAATCCCAAATGAATCAAGAACAAGTAATCCCTACACAGGGATTTGAACCTTCAATCACTGTGAGACCAGCATGCTAATGATAAGACCACGCTGCAGCCCCATTAAAAATAATTGTAAATAATTTAGACTTAGACTTGGACTTAGACTAACTTTAATGATCCACAAGGGAAATTGTTCCACACGGTAGCTCAGTTTCAAAGGATGGAAAGGGTAAGGATGGAAAGAATAATGCAGGTATTAAGTAGACTAAAAATGTACCATAGTAGCAATATAAAATATAACATATAAATAATATTTACATATTATATATACAGTATATAATATATACTGATATATTATATTATTATGTTATATTATATTTTCATATAATTTATGCAATATATAACAAATCCCAATTACCATGTACAATATTACAGTATATGTTACAGCTGCAGCAAAAAATAAATAAAAAATACAAATAAAACATGAAAAAGCAGCATAAAATAGATCCAGCAGTAAATAGACATTATAAACAAAGAGAGGTAGCTAACATAGAAGTGGTCAGGTAATAGACAGATATCATCTATTGCTGTATGGCTGTATTTGTTTAGCTTTTCTTTAAACAAGTGATATTTAAGCCATATTATTATGATGCAGTATCTTGACCTGCATTAGAGATGTAATATTATAACAGTGTTAATACTGTTTGACTATAATTTTCTCTGTGCCAATTTATTGAAAATATGTTTCAATGTATCCTCTAGTTCTCTTTGTAGAGACAATAAATAAATCCTATTCTGTTTTAAATGCCAGTTACAGTTCACTGTACATATGTGAACATGTGTTACATGTAGGTATACCTTTGAACAAATGGTACACAATACAGTAGTACCTCAATTACGAGCGCAGTTGTTTCTGTGAAGGAGCTCTTAACTAAAAACACTAATACGTCATTGAAATTATTTGGAAATATTTAATTGTTGCTTAGTACACCCAAAACAGCACAATTTTAACATGTAACATGCTTTTTAAACAGAAAAAATTACTTTTTGATAAGAAATATTGTATAAAAACAATAAAATAGATTGTACTACTAACAACTACAGTAGTTTTATGAAGTAATGTAATAATAATTTACGGTATTTAATCTGAGAGTGGACTGCTACGGTATCTCCTTCCAGCTGCTTCACCGTCAAACACACCATCAGCAGCTTCTCCATAATTTTCATGGATAAATGTCAACCGTTTGGATATTATCTTAACATCTTTGGCTGGCGTTAGACTCGTTCTGCCTTGGTGTGGTGCAGAGTAGCAGTGATACGCTCCAAGTGCTTCGCCAAGTTCGCTCTGTTGTGTTCTTGATGATTTCTTTCTTTAATTTAACAAATACCATCCACATGTTCTCCTCAGCACTGTCCTTCACACTCACTTCCTTCCTTCCCTTGGTTAGAAAACAAAGTGGCATTTTCTACCCCAACTATTGGCGGGGAGGCTTGTCATTCAAATTTTTGCTTGCAACTTAAAGCATAACATTTAGCAGAAAGACAGCGTTTATCTCAAAATACTCGTACACTTTTTTGGAAATATTGCCTATCGTTCACAATCATGATGAAAGACATGACTAAGGATGTAAATGTATTTTTAATGCATTCTAAATATTAAATAAATGTCAATAAAAGTGTGAATTGCTCTATTCTGCAGATATAGTCCTACAAAAAACATTCAAACACCTATTAAGGTGTTATATACATGTTGTAATTATGTTTGTAATGTAGTAACCTGCACATCTATAATTTACGTATTTTGATCATTTTAAGCATAAGCGGCTCATTAATTTCAAAAAATCATCGCAACGTTCGCTTTTTTAACAATATCACTGATTACTGCTGACTACAGACTTCATGAGAGCCAACAAACATAATAAAACATTACCTACTGTACAAGGTCTGCTGTCATTAGGATGCCGACTGCTAGGATGTTCAAATATTCCCAACCAACCAAGCATCTTTTCGTGTCGTTCTCGCCATTTTAGGTCTAAATTGGCTGTCAACGTGTACCAACTTGTCGGACTACATCCTCGTCCTTCTACTATACAGGTGAGGCATGATTTACGATCTACTATACAGTTTGACGTGCAAGGAAACGAGAAAGCAGCCGATAAATCGATTATGTCAACATTGGCACACAAGTGCCATAGTTTGCCTGTGTTAGCGCTTATAATAACAATATCACCGATACATAGTTAATACTCAAGTCAAGAAATGTAAATGTAGTATTGTTGGCACTTATTGGATGTTTTTTTTATTGGGTTTTATGGCCGGAATAGATGACCTCCCATTGGCTCCACTGTAAGCGGACTTTTATTTACATTTATTTACGAGTTGGAATGCATCCAAAAAAATACATCTGTCGTCATGTTTTTGAACGATAGGAAAATTCAAACAAAAAGTGCAGTTCCCCTTTAAGTTGAGGTACCAGTGTATTTCTTTAACAGTTATCATTTACAAATATTATATATTATTATTATTATATTATCTTGTGTTTCTTTATATTTTTACTTAATCAATTGATTTATTGTTTTATTGAATGTGCATTTTCCTTTTCCTTTTTAGGGACGGCGTGGCGCAGTGGGAGAGTGGCCGTGCGCAACCCGAGGGTCCCTGGTTCAATCCCCACCTAGTACCAACCTCGTCATGTCCGTTGTGTCCTGAGCAAGACACTTCACCCTTGCTCCTGATGGCTGCTGGTTAGTGCCTTGCATGGCAGCTCCCGCCATCAGTGTGTGAATGTGTGTGTGAATGGGTAAATGTGGAAGTAGTGTCAAAGCGCTTTGAGTACCTTGAAGGTAGAAAAGCGCTATACAAGTACAACCCATTTATCATTTATCATTTACTGAAAATTGTAAATGTTATGTTATTCTAGTCCATACTACACCGTCTGTTAATGCCACTGCCATAGTAGCAAAGTAAGTCCTCGGTGTGGACAATGCTAAAGAAACAAGTCCATGTCAGAAAACCAACAAATTTAGCTGAACTGCACCAATTTTGTCAAGAGGAGTGGTCACAAATTCAACCAGAAGCTTGCCAGAAGCTTGTGGATGGCTACCAAAAGTGCCTTATTGCAGTGAAACTTGCCAAGGGACATGTAACCAAATATTAACATTGCTGTATGTATACTTTTGACCCAGCAGATTTGGTCACATTTTCAGTAGACCCATAATAAATTCATAAAAGAACCAAACTTCATGAATGTTTTTGTGACCAACAAGTATGTGCTCCAATCACTCTATCACAAAAAAATAAGATTTTTAGAAATTATTGGAAACTCAAGACAGACATGACATCATGTTATTTTCAAGTGTATGTAAACTTTTGGCCACGACTGTATGTCTATTATTTTCATAAACCTGACACATCTTATACTATACAAATATTTTATTACGAAAGGAAATATAGCCGCAAGGTCCTCAGAATTTTAGACAAATGTTTGCCTAGCATTTATTTTATTTATATATGTCAGTCGATGAGGTGGCGACTTGTCCAGGGTGTACCCCGCCTTCCGCCCGATTGTAGCTGAGATAGGCTCCAGCGCCCCCCGCGACCCCAAAGGGAATAAGCGGTAGAAAATGGATGGATGGATATATGTCAGTCTCATTTCAAAACAGAATCATGGTTTTACTTGCTTTGCTAAACTAATTTAGCACAAATTCCATGGTAGGGAAATGCTTTGAGTGACAGTGCGTGACACAGTGTTTTGTTTTCAATTTGTCTTGCAAAGTAAGACATGCTTGAGGATCTTATGTAAGCACAACACTGTTTACCTTTGAGTTTCTCTTCCACAAACACAGTCAAACAAATCATCGAGGAGGGGTGACTTTCCATTTGTTTTCTACTGTCTTTGGTACTGACTGACAAGCCATATTGTTTATCTGTAGCATGAATCAAGCTATGAAAGTGTGAAAAGTACAAATTCAGTATAACAGGTTGTTAGAATGTTTATTGGATACAACTTTGGTTCACATAGAAATACAAATGTAAAGTCAATCAATCAATGTTTATTTATATAGCCCTAAATCACAAGTGTCTTAAAGGGCTGCACAAGCCACAACGACATCCGCGGTACAGAGCCCACATAAGGACAAGGAAAAACTCACAACCCAGTGGGACGTCGATGTGAATGACTATGAGAAACTATGTGGGTGACCCCCCCCCCCCCCCCCCCCCGTGGGTGACCCCCCCCCCCCCCCCCCCCCCCCTCTGAAAGTGAGTACACCCCTTACATTTCAGCTTTTCTATTATAGTATATAATAGGAGACAATACTAGAGAAATGAAACATGTTTTTTACCAAAGAGCCAGGGCCCTTAGTTGGACTGCGAGCGCCCCTTAGATCAGTGTTTTTCAACTACTGTGCCGCGGCACACTAGTGTGCCGTGAGATACAGTCTGGTGTGCCGTGGGCGATTATGTAATTTCACCTAATTGGGTTAAAAATATTTTTTTCAAATCCGCAAATAATGTGCCGTTGTTGAGTGTCAGTGCTGTCTAGAGCTCGGCAGAGTAGCCGTGTAATACTCTTCCATATCAGTAGGTGGCAGCAGGTAGCTAATTGCTTTGTAGATGTCGGGAACATGGTTTGTCGTGATCACAATATGCGGGAGGCAGCATGTAGGTAAAAAGGTATCTAACGCTTAAACCAAAAATAAACAAAAGGCGAGTGCAGCTAAGAAAAGGCATTGAAGCTTTGGTATGGCTATGCAAAACACAACTAAAATTTAAATGGCTGCAAAGTAAACAAAAACAGAATGCTGGACGACAGCAAAGACTTACAGCGTGTCGAGCAGACGGCGTCCACAAAGTACATCCGTACATGACATGACAATCAACAACGACCCCACAAAGAAGGATAGCGTCCGCACAACTTAAATAGTCAGATGCGGGTAATAGCGCTCAAGTAAGACATGGAACTTCTACAGGAAAATACCAACAAAACAGGAAAAGCCACCGAAATAGGAGCGCAAGACAAGAACTAAAACATGACACACAAGAAAACGTCAAAAACCTCAAAGTAAGTCACAACGTGATGTGACAGGTCGTGACAGTACACTTACTTTGAGACAAGAGTTATAGTGAAGCATGGTATGTTATGGTTTGAATTAATATCCAACAATTGCGAAAATGACTTTTTATTGTCAATATCGGCTGCTGAGTTTAATTTGTCAATGATTTCTGCTGGTGGTGTGTCTCGGGATTTTTTCAATGAATAAAATGTGCCTTGGCTCAGAAAAGGTTGAAAAACACTGCCTTAGATGGACACCAAAGATATGTTACTCAGTTGTAATACACTTGTCCACCACTTGTGGCAGTAATGATAGTATCAAGCAAACGGAAGAGGTCTGCAGCTAAAGTCCTAGAAAAGTTTCTTTAGCGCAAAAAATATGAGTAAAGTGGTGACGCTGTCTTTTCACTTGCACTCTGATTTTATTGACAATTTATTTAGGAAACATATTATTATGTATTATTAATGTAGTTCGAATGTAAATATTTTCACACCGCATAATTGTATGTAAATGTATGTTTTATCGGGTTTTTATGAGTGCCTTCTTTTGCAGTGTATTTTTTTTTAACCAGCCTGACCTAAGCCTTGATGAATCCTAGTAAGTAGGTTCGATATAATTATTCATACCATTAAAATCAAGAGTAAGATTAATAATTCAGTGTTAATATTTGAGTGGGCCCCACGGTAGCGGAAAGGTTGGACATCTTGCTCTCATCTCAGCGTAGTGCGTCATTTTTATTTTATTTTATTTTATTTTATTTTAATTTATTATTTTTTAATTATTTTCCATTTTATTTTATTTTATTTTAATTTAAACCTTGCACACCCCTGTGTGTTTTTAACCCTTACAAGCTGCTGGAAATGTGAATATCTATTTATCTATCTATCGACAGTAGAGAAGGTATTCACGTGACCTCATTCTTAGGTGGATCTCGCGTGAGAGGAAGAGGGGGGGCAGGGGGGTGTTGGTAATCATTTTGCAATGCAGTCTGCTGAAAATGATTGAAAGTGCCACTCTACATAGCAACTGATAGATAGATAGATAGATAGTACTTTATTGATTCCTTCAGGAGAGTTCCCTCAGGAAAATCAAAATTCCAGCAGCAGTGTACAGAATTGAGATTGAATTTAAAAAGTAAAAAGTAAATAATGGGTGTATAAATGGAAACAAAATACAAAAATATTACAATAAGAATAAAAATAAAAAGCAACAATGACAACAAAAATATAACAGTAAAATAAGAATATAACAAGAGAAACTAGGCAGTAGTGACCATGTTATGAAAACGTATTGATTGATGCTGTGGTCAAAGTTGGAATTGCTACAAAACACATTTTAAGATATTCAACACTCTACTGCCGTCTGGCAGCTAGAGTCTATAGTGCACCCCCCAATTCGTCACGTTTCAGGTGTCAGGTAAACCTACACTGACTACTCAAAAGTTGAATTTCTATCGTACTGTCCCTTGAGGAGGGCTGGTGACATGACATCCACAACAATAGCATTAGTTGTAATGACTAATGGTTTGAAGTGTTTACATTATCTTTATTTAAATTCCTCATTTTCTCACACTGGCTTCATCCTCGTCGTTGTCGAGGTCCTCGGACACTGACTGTGCATCTTTCTGTTGAAAGAACAACATTCTTCTTTGTTTTACGCATATTTCGATCACAACAAGGCAACACTACTGTCACTAGGGATGTCCCCATCCGATATTTTGATCGGATCGGCCGCCGATATTTGCAAAAAATGCGTATCGGCAAGGCATGGGAAAATGCCGATCCAGATCCAGTTAAAAAAACAAAACTCCGCTCTGTGTTTTCCAACGCACCTATTTAAATAGTACATTCCACTTTTCTGCTGCTCCCTATAATTTCCGTTCCGCATTTTCCAGCACACCTTCAACACATCCACAGGTCTGTGGATTCTAACGCAGTTGCTTTTAGCTGCTGGCATTACATGACATGCTCTTCTCACTCTTTTCTGTGTCTGTGCTTCTCACAGACAGCAAGCGCACCTTCTTACACACGTCACATACTGTCACGTCATACGTCACATGCACAAAATCAAATAAAAAAATAAGCGCATAACAATTTTCGACACACGGACACGACAGAGAAAACAGTTTTCGTCATCATTGTTCAAATATTATAACGTCTGTCGAGACGCTTATGTCCGTTCGGTGCCACACGTCCACACCATCAAAATGCAGAGGCAAACATTTCCAGATCAACACCGTATGAACATTTTTTTGATTTTTTTAGTTGTGATTTCCTTCTCTGCATGAAAGTTTAAAAGTAGCATATATTAATGCAGTATGAAGAAGAATGTTTTAATGTAGACATGCAAGCCTTAAAAGAACATTTTGAAAATCAAGACTACATTTCCTGCAAATGGATGCATTTCTACCCTATATTTTAACTTTAGATTTATTCTCATATCAAACTCTTTTGGCTGTCTTTTTGACACTTACATCCGGCGCCCCCCTCCACACCCTGGATTATAAATAATGTAAATAATTCAATGTGATTATCTTGTGTGATGACTGTATTATGATGATAGTATATATCTGATAGTATATATCTGTATCATGAATCAATTTAAGTGGACCCCGACTTAAACAAGTGTAAAAACTTATTCGGGTGTTACCATTTAGTGGTCAATTGTACGGAATATGTACTTCACTGTGCAACCTACTAATAAAAGTCTCAATCAATCAATCAAAACACATAGAATCATCATACTGCTGTGATTATATGCATCAAGTGTTCATTCAAGGCTAAGACAAAATATCGAGATATATATCGTGTATCGCAATATGGCCTTAAAATATCGCAATATTAAAAAAAGGCCATATCGCCCAGCCCTTGTTTCAATGATGCCATTTCTGTTTGTCATGTATAATTTTGGGGTTGGGGCACGATGGCGAGCGCCTGGTGGCCGGGCCTGTCCCCATGGGGCCCGGCCGGGCACAGCCCGAAGAGGCAACGTGGGTCCCCCCTCCAATGGGCTCACCACCCATAGCAGGGGCCATAGAGGTCGGGTGCAATGTGAGCTGGGCGGTAGCCGAAGGCAGGGCACTTGGCGGTCCGATCCTCGGCTACAGAAGCTAGCTCTTGGGACGTGGAACGTCACCTCGCTGGGGGGGAAGGAACCTGAGCTAGTGCGCGAGATAGAGAAGTTCCGGTTGGATATAGTCGGACTCACCTCGACGCACAGCAAGGGCTCTGGAACCAGTTCTCTCGAGAGGGGCTGGACTCTCTTCCACTCTGGCGTTGCCAGCAGTGAGAGGCGACGGGCTGGGGTGGCAATTCTTGTTGCCCCCCGGCTCAGAGCCTGCATGTTGGAGTTCAACCCGGTGGACGAGAGGGTAGCTTCCCTCCGCCTTCGGGTGGGGGGACGGGTCCTGACTGTTGTTTGCGCTTACGCGCCAAACAGCAACTCAGAGTACCCACCCTTTTTGGATTCACTCGAGGGAGTACTTGAGAGTGCTCCCCCGGGTGATTCCCTCGTTCTACTGGGGGACTTCAACGCTCATATTGGCAACGACAGTGAAACCTGGAGAGGCGTGATTGGGAAGAATGGCCGCCCGGATCTGAACCCAAGTGGTGTTTTGTTATTGGACTTTTGTGCCCGTCACGGATTGTCCATAACGAACACCATGTTCAAGCATAAGGGTGTCCATATGTGCACTTGGCACCAGGACACCCTAGGCCGCAGTTCTATGATCGACTTTGTAGTTGTGTCATCGGATTTGCGGCCTCATGTTTTGGACACTCGGGTGAAGAGAGGGGCGGAGCTTTCTACCGATCACCACCTGGTGGTGAGTTGGCTGCGATGGTGGGGGAGGATGCCGGACAGACCTGGCAGGCCCAAACGCATTGTGAGGGTTTGCTGGGAACGTCTGGCAGAGTCTCCTGTCAGAGAGAGTTTCAATTCCCACCTCCGGAAGAACTTTGAACATGTCACGAGGGAGGTGCTGGACATTGAGTCCGAGTGGACCATGTTCCGCACCTCTATTGTCGAGGCGGCTGATTGGAGCTGTGGCCGCAAGGTAGTTGGTGCCTGTCGTGGCGGTAATCCTAGAACCCGTTGGTGGACACCGGCGGTGAGGGATGCCGTCAAGCTGAAGAAGGAGTCCTATCGGGTTCTTTTGGCTCATGGGACTCCTGAGGCAGCGGACAGGTACCGACAGGCCAAGCGGTGTGCGGCTTCAGCGGTCGCGGAGGCAAAAACTCGGACATGGGAGGAGTTCGGGGAAGCCATGGAAAACGACTTCCGGACGGCTTCGAAGCGATTCTGGACCACCATCCACCGCCTCAGGAAGGGGAAGCAGTGCACTACCAACACCGTGTATGGTGCGGATGGTGTTCTGCTGACCTCGACTGCGGAAGTTGTGGATCGGTGGAGGGAATACTTCGAAGACCTCCTCAATCCCACCAACACGTCTTCCTATGAGGAAGCAGTGCCTGAGGAATCTGTGGTGGGCTCTCCTATTTCTGGGGCTGAGGTTGCTGAGGTAGTTAAAAAGCTCCTCGGTGGCAAGGCCCCGGGGGTGGATGAGATCCGCCCGGAGTTCCTTAAGGCTCTGGATGCTGTAGGGCTGTCTTGGTTGACAAGACTCTGCAGCATCGCGTGGACATCGGGGGCAGTACCTCTGGATTGGCAGACCGGGGTGGTGGTTCCTCTCTTTAAAAAGGGGAACCGGAGGGTGTGTTCTAACTATCGTGGGATCACACTCCTCAGCCTTCCCGGTAAGGTCTATTCAGGTGTACTGGAGAGGAGGCTACGCCGGATAGTCGAACCTCGGATTCAGGAGGAACAGTGTGGTTTTCGTCCTGGTCGTGGAACTGTGGACCAGCTCTATACTCTCGGCAGGGTCCTTGAGGGTGCATGGGAGTTTGCCCAACCAGTCTACATGTGCTTTGTGGACTTGGAGAAGGCATTCGACCGTGTCCCTCGGGAAGTCCTGTGGGGAGTGCTCAGAGAGTATGGGGTTTCGGACTGTCTGATTGTGGCGGTCCGCTCCCTGTATGATCAGTGTCAGAGCTTGGTTCGCATTGCCGGCAGTAAGTCGGACACGTTTCCGGTGAGGGTTGGACTCCGCCAAGGCTGCCCTTTGTCACCGATTCTGTTCATAACTTTTATGGACAGAATTTCTAGGCGCAGTCAAGGCGTTGAGGGGATCCGGTTTGGTGGCTGCAGGATTAGGTCTCTGCTTTTTGCAGATGATTTGGTCCTGATGACTTCATCTGGCCAGGATCTTCAGCTCTCACTGGATCGGTTCGCAGCTGAGTGTGAAGCGACTGGGATGAGAATCAGCACCTCCAAGTCCGAGTCCATGGTTCTCGCCCGGAAAAGGGTGGAGTGCCATCTCCGGGTTGGGGAGGAGATCTTGCCCCAAGTGGAGGAGTTCAAGTACCTCGGAGTCTTGTTCACGAGTGAGGGAAGAGTGGATCGTGAGATCGACAGGCGGATCGGTGCGGCGTCTTCAGTAATGCGGACGCTGTATCGATCCGTTGTGGTGAAGAAGGAGCTGAGCCGGAAGGCAAAGCTCTCAATTTACCGGTCGATCTACGTTCCCATCCTCACCTATGGTCATGAGCTTTGGGTTATGACCGAAAGGACAAGATCACGGGTACAAGCGGCCGAAATGAGTTTCCTCCGCCGGGTGGCGGGGCTCTCCCTTAGAGATAGGGTGAGAAGCTCTGTCATCCGGGGGGAGCTCAAAGTAAAGCCGCTGCTCCTCCGCATCGAGAGGAGCCAGATGAGGTGGTTCGGGCATCTGGTCAGGATGCCACCCGAGCGCCTCCCTAAGGAGGTGTTTAGGGCATGTCCGACCGGTAGGAGGCCACGAGGAAGACCCAGGACACGTTGGGAAGACTATGTCTCCCGGCTGGCCTGGGAACGCCTCGGGATCCCCCGGGAGGAGCTGGACGAAGTGGCTGGGGAGAGGGAAGTCTGGGCTTCCCTGCTTAGGCTGCTGCCCCCGCGACCCGACCTCGGATAAGCGGAAGAAGATGGATGGATGGATGGATGTATAATTTTGTCTATTTTGTGTTTATCCTTGAATAAACAGGTCAGTTTCTTGTTACCAACCATTGTG
The DNA here is from genome assembly GCF_033978685.3 of Nerophis lumbriciformis. NCBI lineage: Eukaryota > Metazoa > Chordata > Actinopteri > Syngnathiformes > Syngnathidae > Nerophis > Nerophis lumbriciformis. Next base: position 20,804,359 of record NC_084569.2, read on the forward strand.
TATTATTCAAACTCACCTAATTCAGCTGGCTAGTTGTTATCAAGAGTACTAAAACCCTTTTCAACATGATTCTGACAACTAAGTAGGCTAAATAACTTTAAACTTGAATACATGCTTGGATAGGCCATTATCGGTCAGTATCGGTATCGGTCAGTATCGGTATCGGATCGGAAGTGCAAAAACAATATCGGTATCGGATCAGAAGTGCAAAAACCTGGATCGGGACATCCCTAACTGTCACACATGCACAAAACCAGATTATAGAACATTGCATTCAGATTGTGCAGGATTACCGAATGTAAACAAACTGGTTATACTCACTGCGGAACTTTCTTCTTGCTTCCTGCTGAATGAACATGTCAACCATTTCATGTACTCCTCCCTGACCTACAACATATGTTGAAATAAAATCACCCTATTCTAATACATCATGCCATTTTAAACACATTTAACTACCCATAGCAGACAGAAATGATTAAAGGACAACTGTCATGTCTGGGATCATGTTTTGTTTAAGTTATGTTCTGTTTGGTTTTTGGACTCTTTTTAGTTCCTGATTTTTCACTCCCTTGTCTTGTTTCTATGGTTACCCATTAGTTTCACCTGTTCCACGTTTGGACTCACACACCTGTCACCAATCATGTCACTGTTATTTAAAGCCTGTCTTTTTCTGTTGGTCGGGCTGGCGACATTCTGTCAAGGCGTAGACTGTGAGGGTTTTGTTTTCCCGAGATGCAAATATTGGAGTGGACGTGGCGTGAAGGTAAAAACATCATTTAATTTTACTATAACAAAAAGAACAAACTAAAGGTGCGCACAAGGCGTAAGTACAAACTTGGCTAAGAAAACAAAACTAGCACTTGGGCAAAAACTATGAACATGAAATAAATAACACTTGCTAACTGTGACATGAATAAACAAACACTTACTTGAAAAGCATGGAACTATGGCATGGAACACATAATCAATGGAGTAACAGGGATAACAGAGTTAATGTCGCCAGGCCGACCAACAGAAAAAGACAGGCTTTAAATAACAGTGACATGATTGGTGACAGGTGTGTGAGTCCAAACATGGAACAGGTGAAACTAATCGGTAACCATGGAAACAAGACAAGGGAGTGAAAAAGCAGGAACTAAAAACAGTCCAAAAGCCAAACAGAACATAACTTAAACAAAACATGATCCCAGACATGACAACAAGAGAAGTCGTCTTACCTCTTTGTTGAGCACACAGTGGACTATATAGAGGACGGTCCCTTGCTGGGAATTGAGTATGATAAAAAGGACTTGGAAGAAAAGGTTGCTCTGATATAGACCAATAATCCACGCACAGCCCAGTATGACAAACTGGGCCACAATCTTAAAAACAATCAACCTGCAAAAAAAAAAAAAAAAACATTTACAATTTTTCAGTCACTGAAAATGTCGTAATAAACTGCACGTTTTATTGGTAATTTCAGACAGAAATATTTGAATTAAAGCAAAAAAAAAATATGTATATTAAGATAATCTGCAGCCTTAATTTATTTCAATATAATTGTATTTTATTTTATTTAAGCTTCTCCTTATTATAATTTGAAATGAATTATTAACAATGCACAGTGTTCATGTGCTATGGTCTTAGTGCCTCACATACTTTAAAGTAGCAGTAGGTACCCATTTAAATTTCATGTTACCATTACTTATAGTTTTTAAGTGTTCTAAGAGCATAGGAAGTGTTTGTAAGAGTGTGTGAAAGCTGAGTGGACTAAAAATGGAAAAAATCATAAAAAAAACATTGCGTCCATACTTCGCATAATTGTACTTACCATAGTCGGACCTGAAACGTAAGCCCTGCGATAATCAAGGGACCACTGTCCTGTATTTCTATTTTGCTAATTGAATTCTTAGTTTTATTTGTGTCTTCTTTTTTATTCCATAATTTTCCTTAGAGGAACTGTACTTTTGGGGAAATTTGCCCATCATTGACAATTCTTTTCAGAGACAAACATATATATATATATATATATATATATATATATATATATATATATATATATATATATATATATATATATATATATATATATATGTATATGTGTATGTGTATGTATATATATATATATATATATATATATATATATATATATATATATGTGTATTAGAGATGCGCGGATAGGCAATTATTTCATCCGCAACCGCATCAGAAAGTCGTCAACCATCCGCCATCCACCCGATGTAACATTTGATCAGAACCGCATCCGCCCGCACCCGCCCGTTGTTATATATCTAATATAGACGATGCAAGGCATTAGTGAGGTTATAAAGCTTTTGCCTGTTAAAGAAAGGAGACTGATCCAATGCATTGCAGACATTCGCGTGCCACGCTGTCACGACCCAGACGCACACCAGTGCGCAATCATATGGGAGCCGCGCTGAGCGCACCTCCAAGCGCGTCTCGCTGCCGGCGACGGCCGCGTATGAGCCCGACGCTCCAGCGCCATCCATTTTCAGGGCTAGTTGATTCGGCAGGTGGGTTGTTACACACTCCTTAGCGGGTTCCGACTTCCATGGCCACCGTCCAGCTGCTGTCTATATCAACCAGGGTGAGCCCCACCCCTTTTGTGAGCGCACTGCGCACGGAGTGACCCCTGTTACGCGCCCCCGGCAATGGGGGTGCCGGGCAGGTAAGCTGCGCGGGCGGAGCGCGCGGAGTGACCCCTGTTACGAGCCCCCGGCCACGGGGGTGGCGGGCAGGTAAGCTGCTTACCTGCTGCGCGTGACGCCGGCCGCGGCGAAGGCGGACGAGGCGGGGTGTCGGTGCGGTGGGCGCGGTGGTGACCCTGGACGTGTGTCGGGCCCTTCTCGCGGATCGCCTCAGCTACGGCTCCCGGTGGAGCCCTCTCGGGGGAAGGGGCCTCGGTCCCGGACCCCGGCGAGGCGTCCCTTCTCCGCTCCGTAAAAGTGTCCATCTCTTTTCTTTTTTTTCTTCTGTTGTGGCATGTGCAGCAGGTGCCTGCTCGTTTTTCGTATGTGGGTAAAAACATTTAACTATGTATATATATTTCCGAATTGGTTTAACTGCCACCCGCCTGAATCTATTTAAAATCTTTTTATTTTTTTATTTCAACCACCGGACCCGACCCGACCCGCGGATAAAATCTAATTTTTTTTAAATTCATCCGCCCGATCCGCGGATAATCCGCGGACTCCGCGGTTGTGCCCGCAAACCGCGCATCTCTAATGTGTATGTATATATATATATATATATATATATATATATATGTATGTGTATGTATATATATATATATATATATATATATATATATATATATATATATATATATATATATATGTTTGTCTCTGAAAAGACATGTATATATAAGATATGTATATATATATATATGTATATGTTTCCCTTTTTTATGCATTCTAACTCATAAATAAAGGCTAACAAAAGTCAGCTAACAACGGAGTCACTCTCGTTTATAAGGTGCTCTAAAATGCATCCAAAACCCTCCATTATTGTTTTATACACACTTTGTAAGTGAAGTGAATTATATTTATATAGCGCTTTTCTCTAGTGACTCAAAGTGCTTTACATAGTGAAACCCATTAGCTAAGTTACATTTAAACCAGTGTGGCACTGGGAGAAGGGGGGTAAAGTATCTTGCCCATGGACACAACGGCAGTGACCAGGATGGTGTAGGCGGGGATCGAACCTGGAACCCTCAAATTGCTGGCATGGCCGCCCTAACAACCCAGCCACGCCGCCCCGATATAGTTATATGTGATGTATATTTAATTACATGTATACTTAATGATAAGTACTGTATATATGTAATGTAGTAACAGGCACATTCAAAACATGTAATATTTACGTATTTTTGAATACGAATTGAATTAATTGTTAAGTGCTTAACAAGAAATAAAAACTTGGAACACAATAAAACAATCACTTACTGTACAATGTCTGCTCTCACTGGGATGACAAAAAAAAAGTGCCCCAAACGAGCGTATAGTTCCTTTCTTTCTCGCCATCTCCGGGTAGAAGTTGGATATCAGAGTTGACCAACTTCTCGGTTCAAGATTCAAGATTTAAGTTGCTTTATTATTGTCCATTCTTTAACATGTACAAGACATATAAGAACTAAAATTTATTTTTCGGCACAGTCCCACTAAGAGGAGAGATACGTTACAGGGGGACAAGACGGCACCGCCAACGGATCAGCCACTTACAGCGCTCCTTAAAAAAAGGTGGGAAAAAGGTGATATTGGAAAAGGGGCGAAGAGTAAAAAAAATATCAGTATAAGGCTGGACCCACGGGAGGGGTCCAGACTGAGTCCAAGGAAAAAACCTCACATAGGATAGCACACAAAAACATGATACATATAATCACAACAACTCGCAACAGAGGGGGTGGGGGGATTTGGGGCCCTGGAGGCCGGCCTGCTGCTATAAAGCGCTACTCAGCCGTCCATAACCCCAAAGAGGAATTAAGCAGAACCCTCTACTATCCAGGTGAGAGGCCTGATTTATGATCTAGAATTAACTTTCACCAACTCATAAGCGATGCACCAGCTCACCAACTCAATATGTCAATAAGCGAGTTAGCCCAATGTGATCACGGCGCCGCTAATGATATTTTGACTGCATGAATGCGAATAGTCACAATATCGCTGGGTTAATATTCAGGTCACAAGATGTAAATAGACTATTGTCGGCTTTTTAAAAATGTTTTTAGAGGGCTTAATGGGCGCAATAGATTACTCCCATTATCTGCATTGTTAGCCACATTGTACTTGCCATATTTTACCAATTAGAATGGATAAAATTGTAAATAAATATATGTGTTCTTATCACACATAGGGATTGTGAATGATAGGCAAAATACCCCCCATGAAAGTGCAGTCCCGCTTTAACATTGCACAAGTTATATAGAGGTGTTTTATTTTTTCAACAGCTGGGTTCTTTCTTTTTACAAGAAGTGACCAAATTTAAATAGCGAAATGTAAGCCGTCAAATTAGTGTGAGTGTCAAAATGTAAAATGAATTATTAGTAATATACTGTACTTGGCCCTGCGATGAGGTAGCGACTTGTCCAGGGTGTACCCCGCCTTCCGCCCGATTGTAGCTGAGATAGGCTCCAGCGCCCCCCGCGACCCCAAAGGGAATAAGCGGTAGAAGATGGATGGATGGATGGATGTACATGGATAAGAAGTAGGACTAAATAGACACGTTGCATTGTGCTAGTGAACCCTGTTATTTTCCTTAACTTGTTAATAAGCATGTCAAAATAAAACTTACAGTATGCAGGGTCAAATGGGACAGAATTAAATAAGTATATATTTAAATAAATACTTAAATGTTTCATTCATAAATTTAAATTGCAATTACATAAATAAATGTGTCATTAATTAATTTCATATAAAATTACTTAAATGTATTTATATTTGAATGATTATTTAATTAATTACTTCACAATTAAATTGTTTTATGATTTGATTAATTATTTCATGATGTGATTATTTATGTTATTGTTTATTTATTTATTTAATTTTATTGTTTATTCCATGAATCTGTGTGTCAGCACTTCATGAATGTATTGTATATGTGAAACTCACCAATCAAAGTCATAAACTGGTTCATTTATTGAGAAAGAAAATCATGATCCATTAATTATTGGGACATCATTAAATCAAGAAATTATTAATTAAACATGCAATTATTTAATCGTGAAATAAATAATTAAATTGTGAAATAATTAAATATTGATTAGATATAGAAGTAATTAAACAGCTAAATAAATAAACATACTTTTACATTATATTCATTAATGACACGCATCGCAAAAAAGTTGGCACATGGGCATTTGTACCACTGTGTTACATGGCCTTTCCTTTTAACACTCAGTAAACGTTTGGTAACTGAGGAGACCAATTTTTTCAAGCTTTTGAGGTGACATTATTTCCCATTCTTGCTTGATGTACAGCTTAAGTTGTTCAACAGTCTCCGTTGTTGTATTTTATGCTTCATAATGCACCACACATTTTCAATGGGAGACAAGTCTGGACTACAGGCCGGCCAGTCTAGTACCCCCACTCTTTTACTATAAAGCCACGCTGTTGTAACACGTGGCTTGGCATTGTCTTGCTGAAATAAGCAGGGGCGTCCATGATAACGTTGCTTGTGCTGTATGTACCTTTCAGCATTAATGGTGCCTTCACAGATGTGTAAGTCACACATGCCTTGGGCACTAATAGACCCCATTACCATCACATATGCTGGCTTTTGAACTTTGCGCCTATAACAATCCGGATGTTTTTTTTCCTCTTTGGTCCAGAGGACACGACGGCCACAGTTTCCAAAAACAATTTGAAATGTGGACACATCAGATCACAGAACACTTTTACAATTTCTATCAGTCCATCTTAGATGAGCTCCGGCCCAGCAAAGCCGGCAGCGTTTCTGGGTGTTGTTGATAAATGGCTTCGGCTTTGCATAGTAGAGTTTTAACTTGCACTTACAGATGCAGCAACGAACTGTAGTTACTGACAGTGGTTTTCTGAAGTGTTCCTGAGCCCATGTGGTGATATCCTTTACACATAGATGTCGGGTTTTGATGCAGTACCGCCTTGAAGGTCCATAATATAATTGCTTACGTGCAGTGAGTTCTCCAGATTGTCTGAACCTTTTGATGATATTACGGACCATAGATGGTGAAATCCCTAAATTCCAGCTTTTTTGAAACATGTTGCAGGCATCAAATTCCAAATGAGCTAATATTTGCAAAAAATAACAACGTTTTCCAGTTCGAACATTAAGTATCTTGTCTTTGCAGTCTATTCAATTGAATATAGGTTGAAAAGGATTTGCAAATCATTGTATTCTGTTTTTATTTACGATTTACGCAACGTGCCAACTTCACTGGTTTTGGGATTTGTAGTTTATGCCCATAATTCCCACTAAGGATTTGTTTTATTTATTTTGTGAATTCTTGGAATTTCGCAAGATTTAAACCAAAGAGCAAGATTCACCTTGTGTCTCTGGACTGAGAGACATCACTTCTCATGTTGGCCAAAGTGGGTCTCAGACACCATAAAGTTGCAAAGAACAAGATGACGTTCAGCTGGTGGAAAAAGCATAGTCACACAGCAGTTGTATCTCCATACCAAAGTTATTTTCACACTCACAGCAAGGACAGTTATGACTGGTCCTGTCAAGGCCCAGTGGAAGTTCTGCCTTTGCGACAGCAAGCAGCTGAAATTCACCAGAACATTAGCTCGTCTCCTCTCAGACATGAATACTAACCATGATGGAGTCTGCTGTTCATGTCACTCACTCCTTGAAATCCGTGACTCCGTACCCGTCCGAGTAGACCAGGGCGGAAACACCCACGATCACAAATGGGACACCGTAGCCGACCAGATAGAGCAACAGCTTAGGAAGTCCGTCCCTCTGGATCACCTGCACCCTGGAGAGCTTTCGGACCAAGAGGTAGAGCTGCAGGGCCTCAAGCAGCATCCACATGAAACCGGCAATCATAAAGAAGTGGAGAAGTCCTGCTATGACGGTGCAGGCCAACTGTGGAGACATCAGGAGTGGCCTCAAGAAAGATGCTTTTTCTGGATGAAGGGTGTCAGACTCGCCATGTCGCAATTATGGCTGCCCTCAAAGGGCCATTTGTAAAAATGAATAATTTATGAATATAATAGCCTTGATAGACAGTCTGTATATGCAACTGTTTTTGATTATTATCTTTTAAACTAACCATTTGATGGATAACTTGCTTTGAAATCGTAAGTCAAGGTGACAGGCAGTTATTTGTTTTTTTTTGATAACCCAAAAAACCTCATAAAATGATCTGGCTGCCCACTTAAAATTATGTGGCAGAACGCTTAAATTATGTGGCAGACCACATAAACTATTAGGACTATTCACAGTAAAAAATAAAAAAATAAAAAAGCATTTAAGAAACATGTGAAGTCACTTTTTAGACTTAGGAGTTAATCTTTCATGTTATCAGTTTGAGAACTTTTTTTTTCTCTCTTCTTTTCCTTTTTCCTTTCTTTTATTGTAACTAGATTTGCGTATGTTCTGTAACTGGATCTGTGTACTAGGGCTGCGAATCTTTGGGTGTCCCATGATTCGATTCAATATCGATTCTTGGGGTCACGATTTGATTCAAAATCGATTTTTTTCGATTCAACCCGATTCTCGATTCAAAAACGATATTTTCCCGATTCAAAAGGATTCTCTATTCATTCAATACATAGGATTTCAGCAGGATCTACCCCAGTCTGCTGACATGCAAGCAGAGTAGTAGATTTTTGTAAAAAGCTTTTATAATTGTAAAGGACAATGTTTTATCAACTAATTGCAATAATGTAAATTTTTTTAAACTATTAAATGAACCAAAAATATGACTTATTTTATCTTTGTGAAAATATTGGCCACAGTGTGTTGTCAAGCTTATGAGATGCGATGCAAGTGTAAGCCACTGTGACACTATTGTTCATTTTTTTTAATTTTTTATAAATGTCTAATGATAATGTCAATGAGGTATCTTGAATCACTGCTATGTTGAAATTGTAACTAATATTGATACTGTTGTTGATAATATTCATTTTTGTTTCACTACTTTTGGTTTGTTCTGTGTCGTGTTTGTGTCTCCTCTCAATTGCTCTGTTTATTGCAGTTGTGAGTGTTGCTGGGTCGGGTTTGGTTTTGGAATTGGATTGCATTGTTATGGCATTGCTGTGTATTGTTTTGTTGGATTGATTAATCAAAAAAAATAAAATAAATAAAAAATAGAAGGAAAAAAAATAGATTTTTTAAAAAATGAGAATCGATTCTGAATCGCATAACGTGAAAATCGCGATTCGAATTTGAATCGATTTTTTTCCCACACCCCTACTGTGTACTGTTATTTTTTATTATTTTGAGAATTTTCTTTTTCTTTTCCTTTTTCCTTTTTTTTTATTGTAGCAGGATCTGCGTATGTTCTGTAACTGGATCTGTGTACTGTTATTTTATTCTATTATTTAGAGATTTTTCTTTTTCTTTTCCTTTTTCCTTTCTTTTGTTTGTAACTGGATTCGTGTATGTTTTATAACTGGATCTGTGTATTATTATTTTACTTTTAACTATTGAAAAGGACCTCAGGAAGATTAGCCTGGCGTTTGTGCGTCGGCTAATGGGGATCCTCAATAAACAGTAAACTTATGTGGCGGACCACATAGAATGATGTGAAGAGCCATTTAAAAGGCCACGCACGATGATCTGGCGGCCAATATAAATGAGATGGCGGATCACATAAAATGACGTGGTGGACGACATAAATGAGATGGGTGATCACATAAATTAGGTAGCTGTCCACATAAAATTAAGTGGCGGGCCACGTAAATAATATGGCGAAATACATACATGATTTGGCAGACCACGTAAAATGACGTGGAGGGCCAGATAAAATGATGTGGTGGACAACAAATGACATGGTGGGCCACATAAATGATGTGTGGGGTCATTTTAAATAATGTGACAGATCACATAAATGTTATGGTGGGCCACATAAACAATGTGGTGGACCACACACATGACATGGTGGGCCACATAAATGATGTGTGGGGTCATTTTAAATAATGTGACAGACCACATAAATGAGGTGGCGGTCAACATAAAATGATGTGGCAGGCCACCTAAAATATGTGGCAAACCACATAAATGAGGTGGTGGACGACCTAAATGACATGGTGGACCACCTAAATGACATGGTGGGTCACATAAATGTTGTGGTGGACCACATAAATTTTGTGGCGGACCACATAAATGATACGGTGGATGACATAAATGACAATGTTGGGCCACATAAATGTTGTGGTGGACCACATAAATGAAGTGGCGTACCACATAAATGATACGGCGGATGACATAAATGACATGGTGGGCCACATAAAACAATGTGGTGGACCACACACATGACATGGTGGGCCATATAAATGATGTGTGGGGTCAATTTAAATAATGTGACAGACCACATAAATGATGTGGTGGGCCACTTAAAATGACATGTCGGGTCATTTTAAATAATATGATAGACCACATAAAATGAAGTGGCAGTCTACATTAAATGATGTGGCAGGCCACATAAAACATGTGGCAAACCACATAAATGAGGTGGTGGGCCACATAAATGACATGGTGGGCCACATAAATGTTGTGGTGGACCACATAAATGATACGGCGGATGACATAAATGATATGGTGGATGACATAAATGAGATGGCGGATCACATAAATTAGGTAGCTGTCCACATAAAATTAGGTGGCGGGCCATGTAAATAATATGGCGAAACACATACATGATTTTGCAGACCACATAAAATGACGTGGAGGGCCAGTTAAAATGCCGTGGTGGACAACAAATGACATGGTGGGCCACATAAAGTGGTGGGCCACGTAAAACAATGTGGTGGACCACATACATCACATGGTGGGCCAATTAAATGATGTGTCGGGTCACTTTAAATAATGTGACAGACCACATATTACATGTGGCAAACCACATAAATGAGGTGGCAGGCCACTTAAAATGATGTGGCGGACAACAAAAATGACATGGTGGACCACATAAATGGCATGGTGGACCACATAAATGTTGTGGTGGACCACATAAATGATGTGGTGGTAAACATAAATTTATATAGAAAGCCACATAAATAATGTGGCAAACCACATAAATGAAGTGCTGGACCACATAAATGATATGGCGTATGACATAGTGGGCCACAAAAATGTTGTGGTGGACCACATAAATGAGATGGCGGTCAACATAAAATGATAAAGAAGGCCACATAAGTAATGTGGCAAACCACATAAATGAAGTGGCGGACCACATACATGATATGGTGGATTTCATAAATGACATGGTGGGCCACTTAAATGAGTTGGTGCTTAACATAAAATAATGTGGCGAACCACATAAATGATGTGGCTGGTCACTTAAAATGATGTGGTGGACGACATAAATGACATGGTGGGCCACATAAATGAGGTGGCTGGTCACTTAAAATGACGTGGTGGACGAATAAATGATATGGTGGGCCAATTAAATTATGTGTCGGGTCACTTGAAATAATGTGACAGGCCACATATTACATGTGGCAAACCACATAACTGAGGTGGCAGGCCACTTAAAATGATGTGGCGGACGACATAAATGACATGGTGGACCACATAAATGTTGTGGTGGACCACATAAATGAGGTGGCGGTAAACATACATTTATATAGAAAGCCACATAAATAATGTGGCAAACCACATAAATGAAGTGGTGGACTACATAAATGATATGGCGGATGACATAAATGACAGTGGGCCACAAAAATGTTGTGGTGGACCACATAAATGAGATGGCGGTCAACATAAAATGATAAAGAAGGCCACATAAGTAATGTGGCAAACCACATAAATGAAGTGGCGGACCACATACATGATATGGTGGATTTCGTAAATGATATGGTGGGCCACTTAAATGAGTTGGTGCTTAACATAAAATAATGTGGCGAACCACATAAATGATGTGGCTGGTCACTTAAAATGATGTGGTGGACGACATAAATGACATGGTGGGCCACATAAATGAGGTGACTGGTCAGTTAAAATTATGTGGTGGACAACATAAATGACATGGTGGGCCACATAAATGAGGTAGCTGGTCACTTAAAATGATGTGGTGGATGACATAAATGACATGGTGGGCCACACAGATGAGGTGGCTGGTCACTTAAAATGATGTGGTGGACGACATAAATGACATGGTGGGCCACATAAATGAGGTAGCTGGTCACTTAAAATGATGTGGTGGATGACATAAATGACATGGTGGGCCACACAGATGAGGTGGCTGGTCACTTAAAATGATGTGGTGGACGACATAAATGACATGGTGGGCCACATAAATGAGGTGGCTGGTCACTTAAAATGATGTGGTGGACGACATAAATAACATGGTGGGCCACATAAATGAGGTGGCTGGTCACTTAAAATGACGTGGTGGACGACATAAATGACATGGTGGGCCACGTAAATGAGATGGCTGGTCACTTAAAATGATGTGGTGGACGGCATAAATGATATGGTGGGCCACTTAAATGATGTGGCTGGTCACTTAAAATGATGTGGTGGACGACATAAATGACATGGTGGGCCACACAAATGATGTGGCTGGTCACTTGAAATTACGTGGTGGATGACATAAATGACATGGTGGGCCACTTAAATGATGTGGCTGGTCACTTAAAATGATGTGGTGGACGACATAAATGACATGGTGGGCCACATAAATGAGGTGGCTGGTCACTTAAAATGATGTGGTGGACGACATAAATGACATGGTGAGCCACAAATGAGGTAGCTGGTCACTTAAAATGATGTGGTGGACGACACAAATGATATGGTGGGCCACATAAATGAGGTGGCTGGTCACTTAAAATGATGTGGTGGACGACATAAATGACATGGTGGGCCACATAAATGAGGTGGCTGGTCACTTAAAATGATGTGGTGGACGACATAAATGACATGGTGGGCCACATAAATGAGGTAGCGGTCAACATAAAATGATGTAGCAGGCTACATACATAATGTGGCAAACCACATAAATGAGGTGCCGGGCCACTTAAAATGCGGTAGTAGAAGACATAAATGAGATAGTGGCCCACATAAATGAGGTGGTTGGCCACATAAATGACGCGGTGGCGCCGTAGCATTTAACATAAACTAATGAAAAAGGCCACATCATGTGGGGAACCACATAATTGAGGTGGCAGACCACATAAAATGATGTGGCAAACCACATAAATGAGGTGACAGTCTACATAGAAAGCTGTGGCAGGCCACATAAATAATGTGGCGAACCATGAATGGCGTGACAGACCATGTAAAATAAAGTGGCAGGCCACTTAAAATGATGTGGTGGACGACATACACGACATGGTGGGCCACTTAAATGATGTGGAGACCACTTAAAATGAGATGGCAGACCACATAAATGAGGTGGCGGTCAACATAAAATGACATGGTAGTCCGTTTAAATATAGTGACATACCACATACATGAAGTGGCGGATCACATAAATCTATTGGCGGACGACTTGAAATTAATCGGCGGACCATTTAAAATGATGTCACCTGACTTTGACACCTGTGTTCAAGATCCTCCTGAGAACAAACATCTTTTTGCAGCAAACATTTCTGCGGGGGCTATTTATTTATTTTTGTCTGAGTTACGCAATATCCTCTTTATGCAAAGATGTCCACTGCAGAGGACACTGACTCTCAGAAGGATCTACTGTACATGCGAATGCGTTTGTGCGTACCTCATGCTCAACATATCTGTCGTTCCACAGCAGCAGGATGTGCGACAAGGAGACGTTGAGGCACAGATGGAGACGAGCCGTGTTGTCGATTTTGGGATTCCAGCTACACAGCAGAAAGGTGAGGATGGCCAAAGCAAAGAAGAAAAGTCCAACTATGACGCACACTCGGTTCAGCCACTCTAAGAAAGAATCCTCCAGTGGGGGCTGTGAGACAACAACAACACCCGCTATGACCTTGGGAACCTACGTGTTATTGTTCTTTCATACATATATACAGCCGTGGTCAAAAGTTTACATACACTTGTAAAGAACATAATGTCTTGAATTTCCAATAATTTCTACAACTCTTATTTGTTTGTGATAGAGTGATTGGAGCACATACTTGTTGGTCACAAAAAACATTCATGAAGTTTGGTTCTTTTATGAATTTATTATGGGTCTACTGAAAATGTGAGCAAATCTGCTGGGTCAAAAGTATACATACAGCAATGTTAATATTTGGTTACATGTCCCTTGGCAAGTTTCACTGCAATAAAGCGCTTTTGGTAGCCATCCACAAGCTTCTGGTTGAATTTTTGACCACTCCTCTTGACAAAATTGGTGCAGTTAACCTAAATTTGTTGGTTTTCTGACATGGACTTGTTTCTTCAGCATTGTCCACACGGTCCACACAGTCAGGACTTTGGGAAGGCCATTCTAAAACCTTAATTCTAGCCTGATTTACCACTTTTGACGTGTGTTTGGGGTCATTGTCCTGTTGGAACACGCAACTGCGCCCAAAATCCAACATCCGGGCTGACATTTTTAGGTTGTCCTGAAGAATTTGGAGGTATCGCCTCCTTTTTCATTGTCCCATTTCAATTTTTGTTTCATCTGACATCACATGGACAAAGATAAGACCTTCTGGAGGAAAGTTCTGTGGTCAGATGAAACAAAAATTGAGCTGTTTGGCCACAATACCCAGCAATATGTTTGGAGGAGAAAAGGTGAGGCCTTTAATCCCAGGAACACCATACCTACCGTCAAGCATGGTGGTGGTAGTATTATGCTCTGGGCCTGTTTTGCTGCCAATGGAAGTGGTGCTTTACAGAGAGTAAATTTGACAATGAAAAAGGAGGATTACCTCCAAATTCTTCAGGACAACCTAAAATCATCAGCCTGGAGGTTGGGTCTTGGGCACAGTTGTGTGTTCCAACAGGACAATGACCCCAAACACACGTCAAAAGTGGTAAAGGAATGGCTAAATCAGGCTAGAATTAAGGTTTTAGAATGACCTTCCCAGAGTCCTGACTTAAACGTGTGGACAATGCTGAAGAAACAAGTCCATGTCAGAAAAGCAACAAATTTAGCTGAACTGCACCAATTTTGTCAAGAGAAATGGTCAATAATTCCACCAGAAGCTTGTGGATGGCTACCAAAAGCGCTTTATTGCAGTGAAACTTGCCAAGTGTCATGTAACCAAATATTAACATTGCTGTATGTATACTTTTGACCCAGCAGATTTGGTCACATTTTCAGTAGACCCATAATAAATTCATTAAAAGAACCAAACTTCATGAATGTTTTTTGTGACCAACAAGTATGTGCTCAAATCACTCTATCACAAAAAAATAAGAGTTGTAGAAATTATTGGAAACTCAAGACAGCCATGACATTATGTTCTTTACAAGTGTATGTAAACTTTTGACCACGACTTTATATATACATACAGGTAAAAGCCAGTAAATTAGAATATTTTGAAAAACTTGATTTATTTCAGTAATTGCATTCAAAAGGTGTAACTTGTACATTATATTTATTCATTGCACACAGACTGATGCATTCAAATGTTTATTTCATTTAATTTTGATGATTTGAAGTGGCAACAAATGAAAATCCAAAATTCCGTGTGTCACAAAATTAGAATATTACTTAAGGCTAATACAAAAAAGGGATTTTTAGAAATGTTGGCCAACTGAAAAGTATGAAAATGAAAAATATGAGCATGTACAATACTCAATACTTGGTTGGAGCTCCTTTTGCCTCAATTACTGCGTTAATGCGGCGTGGCATGGAGTCGATGAGTTTCTGGCACTGCTCAGGTGTTATGAGAGCCCAGGTTGCTCTGATAGTGGCCTTCAACTCTTCTGCGTTTTTGGGTCTGGCATTCTGCATCTTCCTTTTCACAATACCCCACAGATTTTCTATGGGGCTAAGGTCAGGGGAGTTGGCGGGCCAATTTAGAACAGAAATACCATGGTCCGTAAACCAGGCACGGGTAGATTTTGCGCTGTGTGCAGGCGCCAAGTCCTGTTGGAACTTGAAATCTCCATCTCCATAGAGCAGGTCAGCAGCAGGAAGCATGAAGTGCTCTAAAACTTGCTGGTAGACGGCTGCGTTGACCCTGGATCTCAGGAAACAGAGTGGACCGACACCAGCAGATGACATGGCACCCCAAACCATCACTGATGGTGGAAACTTTACACTAGACTTCAGGCAACGTGGATCCTGTGCCTCTCCTGTCTTCCTCCAGACTCTGGGACCTCGATTTCCAAAGGAAATGCAAAATTTGCATGGTTGGGTGATGGTTTGGGGTGCCATGTCATCTGCTGGTGTCGGTCCACTCTGTTTCCTGAGATCCAGGGTCAACGCAGCCGTCTACCAGCAAGTTTTAGAGCACTTCATGCTTCCTGCTGCTGACCTGCTCTATGGAGATGGAGATTTCAAGTTCCAACAGGACTTGGCGCCTGCACACAGCGCAAAATCTACCCGTGCCTGGTTTACGGACCATGGTATTTCTGTTCTAAATTGGCCCGCCAACTCCCCTGACCTTAGCCCCATAGAAAATCTGTGGGGTATTGTGAAAAGGAAGATGCAGAATGCCAGACCCAAAAACGCAGAAGAGTTGAAGGCCACTATCAGAGCAACCTGGGCTCTCATAACACCTGAGCAGTGCCAGAAACTCATCGACTCCATGCCACGCCGCATTAACGCAGTAATTGAGGCAAAAGGAGCTCCAACCAAGTATTGAGTATTGTACATGCTCATATTTTTCATTTTCATACTTTTCAGTTGGCCAACATTTCTAAAAATCCCTTTTTTGTATTAGCCTTAAGTAATATTCTAATTTAGTGACACACGGAATTTTGGATTTTCATTTGTTGCCACTTCAAATCATCAAAATTAAATGAAATAAACATTTGAATGCATCAGTCTGTGTGCAATGAATAAATATAATGTACAAGTTACACCTTTTGAATGCAATTACTGAAATAAATCAAGTTTTTCAAAATATTCTAATTTACTGGCTTTTACCTGTATATATATTTCAATACCTCCACAATCTGTAGGATGAGGGAAAATGTGGAGAGATGAGAGCAGCTGCACACTGTGAAGTTTGCGTTTGAGTATGCAACCCAGCATCCATCGACAGACCATCTCATATTTTTGGTTGCCTCGTTGCTTTTTTCACTTCCTTCGTCTTCTCCTGCGTGCTCCCAGTACACGCATGTCACCGAACCAGATTCAGGTAAGATCTGTTTAAAAAAAACAAAAAATTAAAAAAAAAACCTAACCGTGCATGTCAAAGACTAACAAATATAGTGGTATCTCGGGATATGAGTTTCATTCATTCTGTGAACCTGAAAAACTTGTATTAATGAATGTAACAGCGTCCTATGTCAGAATTAATTAAAATCCATGTAGTCAATGCTGGGTCCCCTAAAAATGCATATTTAGATTTTTTTTTGCCAGTTTTTTTTTGCCAGGGCATAAAACAAAATAAAACTTTGTATCGACACATAGCTCTGAAGTTGATCCTGAGATTTAAGCATTGAAAAAAAAAATAATATATGACTTATTTTTAATATTTTTATGACTGGAACACTTGTATTGTGCTGGTTTTGAAAATGAAAAATATAAAAATGTCCCCCGCATGCTTTGATTTTTCATTGGCAAAATTTTAAACACCCCTAGACTAAACGGTCGGCCATGTTTTTGATGATTTCTTTCTTTAATTCTTCTCTCCTTCATACTCATTTTCTTCTTCGTTCCAATGGTTGGAAAAACCAATCGATGTCTAACCAGTAGGTTCTTACAGAGTTGACCATGACATTTGGTAGCCGAGAGAAAGCTCGAAAACCCCAAAACTCATAAGCCGAGGTACCACTGTAGTTAAAAGAAACGTCTTGTTCTAAAATGAGACACCTTCTTGTGTTGAAGGGTGAAGTTGACCGGCTCGGTGAGGTCGGTGTTGTTCACTGAAGGTAAGACCGCTGTGATAACGTCCGAGTACATCTCCGTCCTGTTCTCGCTTTCAAAGTACTGATGACTGAGAAGACTCTCCATGCCGTTTAGTGTCATAAAGGCCGCTGCCGCAGAACCTGGTCAGGTCCGTATGATAAAACACAATGTTTATTCAGTTTACTTAAAACTCATGTAAATTAAGATCTCATTGTGAGAACCAGAGTCCTCTGCAGTGTCACTATGAAAGAAAGGGAAAACAATGGGGAATCCAATGCATACCACATCATGTCATGCATGTGTCTCACCGTTGTTGTTCTTCGCCAGACCTTCTAGGTTTATTTGCATGATGTTTCCATTTGCTGAGAGATGAGAAGAACTTCCACTACTCTCAGGTCCAAATATCTCAAGGGTTAGATCTAGCCCACACATTTAAGGAGGTATGAATGTTGTGAAACAATAATAGAACGGTGAACATCGCTTACCCACGGTTGTGCTGTTCAAGGTGGTTTTGGTGTGGTTCTGACCCGGCGACACCATGGCGGTCACAAGGCGGTCCGAGATAGCGAGGATCTTACTTCCAGTCTCTGCGTCTCCTTCGCTTTTCACCTTGATGGTTTTGGCCTGGGGTCCAACTCCTGACACCTCCTTGAGGACATGTTGACATGAAAAGTAAGTTTCCTACAAATAGCAATGAAAGTAGGTTAAAAAAAAAAAGAAAAAAAAGTACCATCGATGCTGAGAAGCTGTTTGCTACTGTCTGAGGAGACGAAGAGAAAAAAGGTGATCAAATACAGCACATGGAATAAATATGTCCTCACTGTCAAATCTTAAGACTTAAAGCTTCTTTGTCTTGTACAAAACCCAAAACCAGGGAAGTTGGCACGTTGTGTAAATGGTAAATAAAAACATAATGCAAATCCTTTTCAACCTATATTCAATCGAATAGACCGCAAAGACAAGATACTTAACGTTCGAACTGAGAAACTTTCTTATTTTTTGCAAATATTAGCTAATTTGGAATTTGATGCCTGAAACATGTTTCAAAAAAACTGGCACAAGTGGCAAAAAAGACTGAGAAAGTTGAGGAATGCTCATCAAACACTTATTTGGAACATCCCACAGGTGAACGGGCTAATTGGGAACAGGTGGGTGCCATGATTGGGTATAAAAGCAGCTTCCATGAGATGCTCAGTCATACACAAACAAGGATGGGGCGAGGGTCACCACTTTGTGAACAAATGCGTGAGCAAATTGTTTAAGAACAACATTTCTCATCCAGCTATTGCAAAGAATTTAGGGATGTTACCATTTACGGTCTGTAATATCATCAAAAGGTTCAGAGAATCTGGAGAAATCACTGCATGTAAGCAGCAAGGCTGAAAACCAACATTGAATGCCCGTGACCTTCGATCCCTCAGGCGGTACGGCATCAAAAACCGACATTAGTGTGTAAAGGATATCATCACATGGGCTCAGGAACACTTCAGAAAACCACTGTCAGTAACTACAGTTGGTCGCTACATCTGTAAGTGCAAGTTAAAATTCTACTATGCAAAGCGAAAGGCATTTATCAACAACACCCTGAAAGGCCGTCGGTTTCGCTGGGCCCGAGCTCATCTAAGATGGACTGATGCAAAGTGTAGTCTGACGAGTCCACATTTCAAATTGTTTTTGGAAACTGTGGGAGTTGTGTTCTCCGGAGCAAAGAGGAAAAGAACCATCCGGATTGTTATAGGCGCTAAGTTGAAAAGCCAGCATCTGTGATGGTATGGGGGTGTGTTAGTGCCCAAGGCATGGGTAACTTACACATCTGTGAAGGCATCATTAATGCTGAAAGGTACACACAACATATGTTGCCATCCAAACAATGTTATCATGGACGCCCCTGCTTATTTCAGCAATACAATGCCAAGCCATGTTTTACAACAGCGTGGCTTCATAATAAAAGAGTGTGGGTACTAGACTGGCCTGCCTGTAGTCTAGACCTTTGATTGATTGATTGATTGAAACTTTTATTAGTAGATTGCACAGTACAGTACATATTTCGTACAATTGACCACTAAATGGTAACACCCGAATAAGTTTTTCAACTTGTTTAAGTCAGGGTCCACGTTAATCAATTCATGTCTCCCATTGAAAATGTGTGGCGCATTATGAAGCCTAAAATACCACAACGGAGACTGTTGAACAACTTAAGCTGTACAACAAGCAAGAATGGGAAATAATTCCACCTGAAAAGCTTCAAAAATTGGTCTCCTCAGTTCCCAAACGTTTACTGAGTGTTGTTAAAAGGAAAGGCCATGTAACAAAGTGGTAAAAAATGCCCCTGTGCCAACTTTTTTGCAATGTGTTGCCATTCAATTTTAAGTTAATGATTATTTGCCAAAAAAAAAAATTAAGTGTCTCATTAAATATCTTGTCTTTGCAGTTTATTCAATTGAATATAAGTTGAAAAGGATTTGCAAATCATTGTACCGTATTTTTCGGACTATAAGTCGCAGTTTTTTTCATAGTTTGGCCGGGCTCCAGTGCGATTTATATATGTTTTTTTCCTTCTTTATTATGCATTTTCGGCAGGTGCGACTTATACTCCGAAAAATACGGTATTCTGTTTTTATTTACAAATTACACAACGTGCCAACTTCACTGGTTTTGTAGATTAAAACAGAAATGCGGCAAAAGATATATACTCATAATAATAATAAATTTTTGAATGGACTGTAAGTGTTTGCGTACTAATAATTAAGGGGTTGGAAACAGAATATTTCCAATGTGTGTCTATAATGGTTTTTTTAATTATATAGTTTTTATATTTTACTATTTTTACATAATATATTGAATGCTGAAATATGCTGTCATGTTATATGCTACAAAAATCCAGTTTAGTTAAATACATAGATTAATTATTAAAATTATATATAATATTTGATTATTATAACTATCATTTATCATTTATCTATTTTTTTTTTGTTACAAAATTGTGTGAATGCTGTGATATAATCTTACGTGCTACAAAAATTTAGCCTCAAAAGTTTAATTTAATGAGGGTGATTTTTATATATATTTTTTTAGTTTTTAGAATAATTATTCTAATTACATATCATATTGTATGAATTTATTTTTATTTATTCTTTTTTTCCACATACTGTAATTGTATATGCTTCAAAGATTCAGCCCAAAAGGTCTAATTTGATGAGTGTAATTGTTTAACCATTTTTAGCTTATACAATGATTTTTATAATTATATGATCTATTTAATTGTATTTTTTTCCATTAACATTTAGCAAATTTCTAAATATGCTGTAATTGTACAGTATATGCCACAAAAGTAAAAACAAAACAACATTGATTTTATTAAGGCAATTTGCATCTTTTTTTCAGTTCATAGAATAATTATTACTATTATATATAATATTTTACTACTTTTATTATTTTGGATTTTTATTCGGGGTCGCAGGGGTGCATTATATGCTTCAAAAATCTACCCCAAAAAGTATGTTTTGATGAAGATAATATTCAGAAATGCTTTAGTTTATAGAATAATTTTAAAAATTATATATCATATTTTTTCCCCCCCCAAAAAAATATAAAATGCTTAGATTTGCTGTATTTGTATGCTCCAAAAATGCATAACAGCATATCAGAGCAAGACAATACATGTTTTGAAGCACACTAGCATTAGTTTAAATACTAGCGGGATAATATTGATTATATTTTGTTGTTTCGTTGTACTGACTGGTCCTGGCAAGATGATGTCGTTGTTGCTGACAAGTTGTTGGTCCATGTTGTCCAGAAAGGTTCTTTCTTTTGTGCGACCCTGCAACATATACACTTACTTATATACTAACATGATGGAACAGCTTTCCTATTTTTAATGTTCTTTCTTGATTATGTCACCTCAAAAACGTCACTTACCACTGGAGGCTTTATCTCATCGAGAATATCATGAAGACCTACCAGAGAAATGATCATATTCCATATGTGCTGCTCTTTGAACAATAATGCTATCTTAGTTTAGTGTATTCAAAGGTTACTTTTACAAAAGGAGACACCAAAAATCCATATTATCCCAGTGGTGGGGTAGAAGCCATCTGGACAGGAACAATAGAAGGTCCCCAGTGTATTAGTGCACACGGTTCCCTTCCCGCAGATACCAGGTGTCTCGCTGCACTCGTCTATGTCTATAAAACAGGGAAAAAGACACAAATTAAAAATATAGTAGATATCGAGTCCTTCAAGTGGTGCATTCACCTGTGCATGGGTTAACATTGCTGGCTATCACGTTTGGGTTGTTCGCCCGGTAACCACGGAAACAGGTGCAGATGTATGACCCAACCGAGTTGGTGCAGTTGGAGTCAGGACCGCAGACGGTGGCATCTTCAACACACTCGTCAATATCTGAAACATAAAAGAAAAGAAAAATCAACCGTAGCTGCCAAAAAAACACTTGACTTTAGATCAGGGGTCTCAAACGCACACATGTTGATGTCATAGTTTAGTGTAATTGGGGCACCATAATACAGTAGTTAAATTAAAAATGGTAATCTTGAATCTCGCTTAAAACTAAGTGTGTCCTGGTACAACTTTTTCACTTCCGATATGATATTGGAGCCACAAATTATAGTGCATACCCATATTTTGTAGTGTGGCGTTTACGGTAAGGTTTCCATCCATCCATCTTCTTCCGCTTATCCGAGGTCGGGTCGCGGGGGCAGCAGCCTAAGCAGGGAAGCCCAGACTTCCCTCTCCCCAGCCACTTCGTCCAGCTCTTCCTGTGGGACCCCGAGGCGTTCCCAGGCCAGCCGGGAGACATAGTCTTCCCAACGTGTCCTGGGTCTTCCCCGCGGCCTCCTACCGGTCGGACGTGCCCTAAACACCTTCCTAGGGAGGAGTTCGGGTGGCATCCTGACCAGATGCCCGAACCACCTCATCTGGCTCCTCTTGATGTGGAGGAGCAGCGGCTTTACTTTGAGCTCCTCCCGGATGGCAGAGCTTCTCACCCTATCTCTAAGGGAGAGCCCCGCCACCCGGCGGAGGAAACTCATTTCGGCCGCTTGTACCCGTGATCTTGTCCTTTCGGTCATAACCCTAAGCTCATGACCATAGGTGAGGATGGGAACATAGATCGACCGGTAAATTGAGAGCTTTGCCTTCCGGCTCAGCTCCTTCTTCACCACAACGGATCGATACAGCGTCCGCATTACTGAAGACGCCGCACCGATCCGCCTGTCGATCTCACGATCCACTCTTCCCTCACTCGTGAACAAGACTCCGAGGTACTTGAACTCCTCCACTTGGGGCAAGATTTCATTCCCAACCCGGAGATGGCACTCCACCCTTTTCCAGGCGAGAACCAACGGTAAGGTTTGATCAAGTAAAATTACTTCGAAACAAAAAATAGAAGATATGAACAACACTAATGCTTTTGAAGTGGAGTAGTATTTGTTTTATTTTTTTTTGGCAACACTTAATGGTCATGATAATTCATTAAAATAGGTTTATAACACAGTAAGTCGAATAATGCGGACACGTTTGTTACTGGATACTTTCTTGTACGAGTCTGTTGGTAATATGCGACTATGATTATTTGGTACTATTGACAGATGTTTTAAACTGCAATATTGTTCAATGAAGGGCACTTATTATGTACGGCAAGCTTGTGTGCTATTGTGTGCTTAGCTGTTGGGTAGCTGCTCGCTCCTAGAAGCCTATATAGCCTACCATGTACAAAACCCAAAACCAGTGAAGTTGGCACGTTGTGTAATTCGTAAATAAAAACAGAATACAATGATTTTCAAATCCTTTTCAACTTATATTGAATTGAATAGACTGCAAAGATAAGATATTTATTGTTCCAACTGAGAAACAATTTTGTTTTTTGCAAATAATCATTAACTTAGAATTTAATGGCAGCAACACATTTCAAAAAAGTTGGCACTGGAGCATTTTTACAACTGTGTTACATGGCCTTTCCTTTTAACAACACTCAGTAAACGTTCGAGAACTTAGGAGACCAATTTTTGAAACTTTTCAGGTGGAATTCTTTTCCGATCTTGCTTGATGTACAGCTTAAGTTGTTCAACAGTCCGGGGTCTCGGTTGTAGTATTTTAGGCTTCATAATACGCCACACATTTTCAATGGGAGACAGGTCTGGACTACAGGCAGGCCAGTCTAGTACCCGCACTCTTTTACTATGAAGCCACACTGTTGTAACATGTGGCTTGGCATTGTCTTGCTGAAATAAGCAGGGGCGTCCATGATAACGTTTCTTGGATGGCAACATTTGTTGCTCCAAAACCTGTGTGTACCTTTCAGCATTAATGGTGCCTTCACAGATGTGTAAGTTACCCATGCATTGGGCACTTATACACCCCCATACCATCACACATGCTGGCTTTTGAACTTTGTGCCTATAACAATCTGGATAGTTATTTTCCTCTTTGGTCCGGAGGACACAACGTCCACAGTTTCCAAAAACAATTTGAAATGTGGACTCGTCAGACCACAGAACACTTTTCCACTTTTAATCAGTCCATCTTAGAAGAGCTCGGGCCCAGCGAAGCCGGCGGCGTTTCTGGGTGTTGTTGATAAATTACTTTCGCTTTGCATAGTATAGTTTTAACTTGCACTTACAGATGTAGCGACCAACTGTAGGTACTGACCGTGGTTTTCTGAAGTGTTCCTGAGCCCATTGTGGTGATATCCTTTACACACTGATGTCGCTTTTTGATGCAGTACCGCCTGAGGGATCGAAGGTCCATAATATTATTGCTTACGCGCAGTGATTTCTCCAGATTCTCTGAACCTTTTGATGATATTACGGACCGTAGATGGTGGAATCCCTAATTCCCTTGCAATAGCTGGTTGAGAAATGTTGTTCTTAATCTGTTCAAGAATTTGCTCACGCATTTGTTCACAAAGTGGTGACCCTCGCCCCATCCTTGTTTGTGAATGACTGAGCATTTCATGGAAGCTGCTTTTATACCCAATCATGGCACCCACCTGTTCCCAATTAGCCTGTCCACCTGTGGGATATTTGCAAAAAATAACAAAGCTTTCCAGTTCGAACGTTAAGTATCTTGTCTTTGCAGTCTATTCAATTGAATATAAGTTGAAAAGGATTTGCAAATCATTGTATTCTGTTTTTATTTACCATTTACACAACGTGCCGACTTCACTGGTTTTGGAGTTTGTCGATGACAAACGTTTTCATGTGGTTAAATGGACTCACCAGGTCACTGACTTTGAGACCCCTGCTTTGGAGGATGACCATTTTGAATAGACTATAGCTATCCTATTTGAAGTATGAATTTAATCTCTGTTGTGTTCTATCCACACAGTGTAGGTTTACCTATACAATTATTGTTCTGGTTGGGTGGCCGTTCTTGTTCAGTTGGAAAGTAGCCCAGCTGGCACGTGCAGGCAAAACTTCCAAGTGTGTTGGTGCACCAAGAGCTTGGACCACAGAAGTCGGCTCTGGAACATTCATTTATATCTGACAATGAAAGAGATGACACGGAATATTAAAACATGGGAAAATTGATCTTTTTATGACTATACACAAACTGTTGCTGACTACCACAAATTATGTTTCATTAGAACATGTAAATGATTGGTTCAACATGATATTTAATGGGTTAGTTGTGTATCGGCATTACAGGGTAAAATTTAAAACAGAACAATAAATTGTTGTCACGTAACAAGAAAAAGTAGTGATATTACAAGAAGAAACTTGTCATTTTCCCTCAATATTATTAAAATGTTACAGCTTAGATGATGACTTTGTTGTTGTTTTTTGTATATACAACTGTATTCTTGTAAAATATATAACATGACTTTTAGTAAAGCTTTTTATCTAAAATTTCCAATTTTTCGACTGTATTCTTGTCATTATTTGACATTTTTTCTTGTAATATTAAAACTTCACTTAGTATTTTTATTCAGGCAGTGCCATTACTAGTTTTCAGGAATGGGATTTAGACATTAACTAATATAATAATAATAATAATGAACATAATAACATTACAATCTGTCATGTCTGTGTGATCATGTTTTTGTCTTAGTCATGTTTTATTTAGTTATTGGACTTTTTAGTTTCTGGCTTTTCACTCCCTTGTCTTGTTTCCATGATTACCCATTAGTTTCACCTGTTCCACGTTTGGACTCATTGTGCACTCTTGTTTGTCACCATAGCAACCATTAGTTTTCACCTGTCACGTCCCGCACCTGTTTCACGTTTTGAGTCGTTAATCATGTCTGTAGTATTTAAGTTCATTGTTTTTCAGTTTGTCTTTCTGGTGACATCCTCGCATTTATGCTTCTGCGCACTCTCCACACCCTTATGACCCTTGCTACTCTTTTTTCATGCCGGTTCCATGCCAAGTAAGTTTTTGTTTATTAAGCCACAGTTAGTGTTTTGTTTAATTGTTCATAGTTTCTGCCAATGTGCAAGTTCTGTGTTTATAGTCTAGTTTTGTACCTCTGCCCCTGTGCGCGCCTTTTGTTTGAGCTTTTTTTGTAGTTTTAGTGTTTAAATAAATCATGTATTCCCCTTCACGCCACGTATGGTCCAAATCTTTTGCACCTCGGGAGAACAAACCACGCCATAGTCCAAGTCGTGACACAATCTTAATATTGTAAAATTATGAAATTATTCTTGAAAGATTCTAACTTATTTTTGTAATTGGGCTATTGTGATTTATTTTTCTTTTAAAATGATGGCTTTTGGAAAAATATTCTATTTTATATTTGTTATGAGTCTATTGCAATTTTATTATTGTAAAATTATGACTGTTTTCTGGAAAATTCGACCTTGTTTTTGTTATGGGCCTATTTCAATTGTATTCTTTTAAAATTAGGATTTTTTTTTTTTAATCAATCAAAGTTTATTTATACAGCCCTAAATCACAAGTGTCTCAAAGGGCTGCACAAGCCACAACGACGTCCTCGGCTCAGTTAAAAAAAGCAACCTTATTTTTGGTATGATTATTTTTTCATGTAAAACTAGATAGTCAGGCCCAGAACCAATAATCGCGATAAACGAGGAATAGATGTGTGCTAGTGTCTGAAATTTTGAATATATTTAATTTTGAAAATCCTTGACATTGTACCTCTAATTGTTCGTTATATTATGGTGATCTTAAGATTTCAATACAGATCCAACATTAAAATACAAACAGTCATTCATTATTGACAGACCTTGACAAACTGGAGTGTTTCGTATTACTGACTTTATTTTATTCAGACAGTGCCATTACTAGTTTTCAGGAATGGGATTCAGACATTAACTAATATAATAATAATAATGAACATAATTACATTACAATCTTAATATTGTAAAATTATGAAATTGTTCTTGAAAGATTCTAACTTATTTTTGTAATTGGCCTATTGTGATTTTTTTTTTCTTTTAAAATGATGACTTTTTTACAAATATTCTATCTTATATATATATATATATATATATATATGTCTATTGCGATTTTATTCTTGTAAAATTATGACCGTTTTCTTGAAAATTCTACCTTATTTTTGTTATGGGCCTATTTCAATTGCATTCTTGTTGAAATTATGAAATTGTTCTTAAAATGATACCATATTTTTGTTATAGGCCTATAGATATCTTTTTTTTTGTTATAGGACTATTGCAATTGTATTCTTAAAAAATGATGAAATGTTTTCTTGAAAATTCTACCTTATTTTGTTATTGGCCTATTGTGTTTTTGTCTTGTAGATTTTTTGTTTTTTTAATTCCAACTTATTTTTGTAACAGGCCTATTGTGATTGTATTTTATTTTTTTAATTACGGGTTGCACCCTGGAAATTCGACATTATCTTTATAACGGGTCTACAGCAATTTTATTCTTTTAAAAATTAGGACTTTTTTCTTAAAAAAAATCTACCATATTTTTGGTATGATCATTTTTTCTTGTAAAACTAGATAGTCAGGACCAGAACCAATAACCGCGATAAACGAGGAATTGTGTGCTATGTGTGTGCTAGTATCTGGAATTTTAATCATTTTGAAATATATTTAATTTTGAAAATCCTTGACATTTTACCTCTAATTGTTTGTTGTATTATGGTGATCTTAAGATTTCAATGCAGATCCAACATTAAAATACAAACAGTCATTCATTATTGACAGACCTTGACAAACTGGAGTGTTTCGTATTACTGACTTTTTTATTTTATTCAGGCAGTGCCAGTTTTCAGGAATGGGATTCAGACATTAACTAATATAATAATAATAATGAACATAATAACATTACAATCTTAATATTGTAAAATTATGAAATTGTTCTTGAAAGATTCTAACTTATTTTTGTAATTGGCCTATTGTGATTTTCTTTTTCTTTTAAAATGATGGCTTTTTTACAAATATTCTATCTTATATTTATAAGTCTATTGCGATTTTATTCTTGTAAAATTATGACTGTTTTCTTGAAAATTCTACCTTATTTTTGTTATGGGCCTATTTCAATTGTATTCTTGTTTAAATTATGAAATTGTTCTTAAAATGATACCATATTTTTGTTATAGGCCTATAGATATCTTTTTTTTTGTTATAGGACTATTGCAATTTTATTCTTATAAAATTATGATATTTTTTCTTGAAAATTCTACCTTATTTTGTTATTGGCCTATTGTGATTTTGTCTTGTAAAAGTTTAGGTTTTTAATTCCAATTTATTTTTGTAACAGGCCTATTGTGATTTTTTTGTTGTTGTTGTAAAATTATGGGTTGCAGCCTGAAAATTCGACCTTATCTTTATAATGGGTCTACTGCAATTTTATTCTTTTAAAAATTAGGACTTTTTTCTTGAAAAAATCTACCTTATCTTTAGTATGATAATTTTTTCTTGTAAAACTAGATAGTCAGGCCCAGAACCAATAACCGCGATAGACGATGAATTGTGTGCTATGTGTGTGCTAGTGTCTGGAATTTTAATCATTTTGAAATATATTTAATTTTGAAAATCCTTGACATTTTACCCCTAATTGTTTGTTATATTATGGTGATCTTAAGATGTCAATGCAGATCCAACATTAAAATACAAACAGTCATTCATTATTGACAGACCTTGACAAACTGGAGTGGCGTTCCTTACAATCTGGTAACCATTGAAGCAATCGCATTTATAAGTTCCTGGCTCGTTGACACATTGTCCATCGTCGCCGCAGACGTTTTGAAGACACTCGTCGATATCTTGCAGCAGGAAAAGAACAGGAGAGATCAGTTTCAGGTGACCTTATTTGTACCTGTAGGTCAGTGACGTGCGGTGAGGTTCATGGCTGGTGAGGCGCTGACTTCATCACAGTCAGATTTACAAACATATGAACCCTAAAGAGTATCTTATCTGATTGGCAGCAGTTAACGGGTTATGTTTCAAAGCTCATACCAGCATTCTTCCATGCTTGGTACTCATGCATCAAGGGTTGGAATTGGGGGTTAAATCACCTCCCAGGGGGTGAGCAAGGGGATGGGTCAAATGCAGAGGACAAATTTCACCACACCTAGTGTGTGTGACAATCATTGGTACTTTAACTTGACTTTAACTTTACACATACAATTACAAAAAAGCACATTTAAATTAAAAAAAACACGTTATTATGGTCTTACCTTTACTTATAAATGAAGTCCATGCGCAGCTCCTTTTGAACAAAAGCATTGATAACTTGTTTATAGAAGTTTTCCTTATCTTTCTTCAGTTTTAAAAGTCTCTCTGTCTCGATGGAGATCTTTTTAAGTATTACCTCCTGCTTCGATTGAAAGTCCAGTTTAGAAAACTGTTTTATTTTAGATATGTAATCCTCCATGTTAAGAGGCCAGGCAAGAGGAAAAAATAAACGATCGCTGCTAACTGTTGCTGCTTGTTGTCACTTCTTCTGCAGCCGAGTAGTCGCAAAAATGATCTCTGGGATCACTACCGCCCTCTACCACCAGGAGGCGGGATTACTGCGAGCCTCACCCAGTGCGTCTTTTGCAGCCGTTTTATGATTGCTCAGCACAAGGAATACGTTACAGAGGTGGGACCAAGTCATTGTTTTGCAAGTCACAAGTAAGTCTCAAGTCTTTGCCCTCAAGTCCGAGTCAAGTCCCGAGTCAAGACAGGCAAGCCCCGAGTCAAGTCCAAAATCAAGACTGGAAAGTCTCAAGTCAAGTCCTAAGTCCTGCATTTTGAGTTTCGAGTCCTTTCAAGTCCTTTTAACCACAGACTAATATATTAACACAGATTGTGTATGCTTTTCAAACGCTGTATTTATTAATAAAACAAGTGCATTTTAAATTGCAGGAAAGAAAATTGTGCTGACATTGCACTTTATAATAGCACTATTAACCAGTCATTTTAAACATTAACTCATTCCTTTACAGAACAAACACATTGAAAAATAAAGTGCAAATGTACTTATTTGTACAAAAGTGTTAACATTGAAAAAACATGACATATACGTGAACATAACAAAAAAGTTGTACTTTTTATATGTCAGGGCCCTATGCTGCATTGCATTTGCAAAAGACCAAATTAGCCAAGAGTCTGTCAGTCATTTGTGCACGATGGGGGCGTAGTATGATGCCACCATGGCTGAAAACTCGCTCCACTGGAGCACTGGAGGCAGGCACTGCCAAGACTCTCATGGCCACTCGGAACAGTGAAGGAAGAGTCTTCATGTTCAATGCCCAGAACAAAAGGGGAGAGAGAGTTGTTTTGGGTTGGTGCACTACTTGTAAGTGTATCTTGTGTTTTTTATGTTGATTTAATTAAAAAAAGAGGGAAAAAAAAAATTATTTCTTGTGCGGCCCGATACCAATCGATCCACGGACCAGTACCGGGCCGCGGCCCGGTGGTTGGGGACCACTGAGGTAAACAACCAACAGTATGTCAGAAAGCTAGCTAAAACGGTACACATATTCATAATATAGTATACATTTTAACTGACCTTTATTTTACTTTTTTTGTATTTTTTTAGGTGGCTAAAATACGCGGTGCTGCTGACCGCCGTCTAACGTTACGTGTGATATATTGACTAACGTAACCCTGCTTAAAAAAAATCACTGAACAAAAAGTATGAATAAGGTAGTGAACTGCAACAGATTCCCGTGTTTGCAATAACGTTATAACGTTAGCAGTGAGTTTACAGCCTCACTGATTTAACTACACAGCAAATAAAAGTCACGTTACTTAGCCAATAAACGTTATCTTACATTCAAAACTTACCGTTCTTTGTGCAACTTCAAATGCCGGACGAAGTTGGAAGTTGCCTCTCCATCAGTAATTTTCGAACCGCATGTGTTGCATACTGCAAACCGTTTTGTGTTGACCACCTCGTAATTTTTATACCCAAACAAAATTATTTTAGGTATCATTTTTTGTTCACTGGCGTGTGGTTTGGACATGTCTTCTTCGTTGGTTGTCCTGCAATTTGATTGGATGAATGCTGTGTGATGAAAACAAAGTAGATATAATTTGATTGGCTGTTGTACTGAGACCACACCAGCTGACACACGCAACGCTGATAGACAAGTACACAATGAAAAATACGGAGCGCTCCCGAATAACTTTTTCATCTTTGGGTTTTGGGGAAAGTAGCAAGTCATGTCAAGTCATGTCAATTCAAAAGGCTCAAGTCCAAGTGAAGTCACAAGTCATTGATGTTAAAGTCTAAGTCGAGTTGCAAGTCTTTTTACATTTTGTCAAGTTGAGTCTAAAGTCATCAAATTCATGACTCGAGTCTGACTCGAGTCCAAGTCATGTAACTCGAGTCCACACCTCTGATACGTTATACACATACAGTTGTGTGAGGGATCAGACAAAGAGCAGCTCGAAGACTTCTATGGGAATGAAACAACAAAGACTCAGATTTCCCTCGCCCGGACGCGGGTCACCGGGGCCCCCCTCTGGAGCCAGGCCCGGAGTTGGGGCACGATGGCGAGCGCCTGGTGGCCGGGCCTGTCCCCATGCGGCCCGGCCGGGCACAGCCCGAAGAGGCAACGTGGGTCACTCCTCCAATGGGCTCACCACTCATGGGAGGGGCCATAGAGGTCGGGTGCAGTGTGAGCTGGGCGGTAGCCGAAGGCAGGGCACTTGGCGGTCCGATCCTCGGCTACATAAGCTAGCTCTTGGGACGTGGAACGTCACCTCACTGGGGGGGGAAGGAGCCTGAGCTAGTGCGCGAGGTAGAGAAGTTCCGGCTAGATATAGTCGGACTCACCTTGACGCACAGCAAGGGCTCTGGAACCAGTTCCCTCGAGAGGGGTTGGACTCTCTTCCACACTGGCGTTGCACGCAGTGAGAGGCGACGAGCTGGGGTAGCAATTCTTGTTTCCCCCCCGGCTCAAAGCCTGCACGTTGGAGTTCAACCCGGTGGACGAGAGGGTAGCCTCCCTCCGCCTTCGGGTGGGGGGGACGCGTCCTGACTGTTGTTTGTGCTTACGCACCAAACAGCAGTTCAGAGTACCCACCCTTTTTGGATACACTCGAGGGAGTACTGGAAAGTGCTCCCCCGGGTGATTCCCTCGTCCTACTGGGTGACTTCAACGCCCATGTTGGCAACGACAGTGAAACCTGGAGAGGCGTGATTGGGAAGAATGGCCGCCCGGATCTGAACCCAAGTGGTGTTTTGTTATTGGACTTTTGTGCTCGTCACAGATTGTCCATAACAAACACCATGTTCAAACATAAGGGTGTCCATATGTGCACTTGGCACCAGGACACCCTAGGCCGCAGTTCCATGATCGACTTTGTAGTTGTGTCATCGGATTTGCGGCCTCATGTTTTGGACACTCGGGTGAAGAGAGGGGCGGAGCTTTCTACCGATCACCACCTGGTGGTGAGTTGGCTGCGATGGTGGGGGAGGATGTCGGACAGACCTGGCAGGCCCAAACGCATTGTGAGGGTCTGCTGGGAACGTCTGGCAGAGTCTCCTGTCAGAGAGAGTTTCAATTCCCACCTCCGGAAGAACTTTGAACATGTCACGAGGGAGATGCTGGACATTGAGTCCGAGTGGACCATGTTCCGCGCCTCTATTGTCGAGGCGGCTGATTGGAGCTGTGGCCGCAAGGTAGTTGGTGCCTGTCGTGGCGGTAATCCTAGAACCCGTTGGTGGACACCGGCGGTGAGGGATGCCGTCAAGCTGAAGAAGGAGTCCTATCGGGTTCTTTTGGCTCATAGGACTCCGGAGGCAGCGGACAGGTACCGACAGGCCAAGCGGTGTGCGGCTTCAGCGGTCTCAAAGGCAAAAACTCGGACATGGGAGGAGTTCGGGGAAGCAATGGAAAACGACTTCCGGACGGCTTCGAAGCGATTCTGGACCACCATCCGCCGCCTCAGGAAGGGGAAGCGGTGCACTGTCGACACCGTGTATGGTGCTGATGGTGTTCTGCTGACCTCGACTGCGGATGTTGTGGATCGGTGGAGGGAATACTTCGAAGACCTCCTCAATCCCACCAACACGTCTTCCTACGAGGAAGCAGTTCCTGGGGAATCTGTGGTGGGCTCTCCTATTTCTGGGGATGAGGTTGCTGAGGTAGTTAAAAAGCTCCTCGGTGGCAAGGCCCCGGGGGTGGATGAGATCCGCCCGGAGTTCCTTAAGGCTCTGGATGCTGTGGGGCTGTCTTGGTTGACAAGACTCTGCAGTATCGCGTGGACATCGGGGGCAGTACCTCTGGATTGGCAGACCGGGGTGGTGGTTCCTCTCTTTAAGAAGGGGAACCGGAGGGTGTGTTCCAACTATCGTGGGATCACACTCCTCAGCCTTCCCGGTAAGGTTTATTCAGGTGTACTGGAGAGGAGGCTACGCCGGATAGTCGAACCTCGGATTCAGGAGGAACAGTGTGGTTTTCGTCCTGGTCGTGGAACTGTGGACCAGCTCTATACTCTCGGCAGGGTCCTTGAGGGTGCATGGGAGTTTGTCCAACCAGTCTACATGTGCTTTGTGGACTTGGAGAAGGCATTCGACCGTGTCCCTTGGGAGGTCCTGTGGGGAGTGCTCAGAGAGTATGGGGTATCGGACTGTCTGATTGTGGCTGTCCACTCCCTGTATGATCAGTGTCAGAGCTTGGTCCGCATTGCCGGCAGTAAATCGGACACGTTTCCAGTGAGGGTTGGACTCCGCCAAGGCTGCCCTTTGTCACCGATTCTGTTCATAACTTTTATGGACAGAATTGCTAGGCGCAGTCAAGGCGTTGAGGGGATCCGGTTTGGTGGCTGCAGGATTAGGTCTCTGCTTTTTGCGGATGATGTGGTCCTGATGGCTTCATCCGGCCAGGATCTTCAGCTCTCGCTGGATCGGTTCGCAGCCGAGTGTGAAGCGACTGGGATGAGAATCAGCACCTCCAAGTCCGAGTCCATGGTTCTCGCCCGGAAAAGGGTGGAGTGCCATCTCCGGGTTGGGGAGGAGACCCTGCCCCAAGTGGAGGAGTTCAAGTACCTAGGAGTCTTGTTCACGAGTGGGGGAAGAGTGGATCGTGAGATCGACAGGCGGATCGGTGCGGCATCTTCAGTAATGCGGACGCTGTATCGATCCGTTGTGGTGAAGAAGGAGCTGAGCCGGAAGGCAAAGCTCTCAATTTACCGGTCGATCTACGTTCCCATCCTCACCTATGGTCATGAGCTCTGGGTTATGACCGAAAGGACAAGATCACGGGTACAAGCGGCTGAAATGAGTTTCCTCCGCCGGGTGGCGGGGCTCTCCCTTAGAGATAGGGTGAGAAGCTCTGCCATCCGGGAGGAGCTCAAAGTAAAGCTGCTGCTCCTCCACATCGAGAGGAGCCAGATGAGGTGGTTCGGGCATCTGGTCAGGATGCCACCCGAACGCCTCCCTAGGGAGGTGTTTAGGGCACGTCCAACCGGTAGGAGGCCACGGGGAAGACCCAGGACACGTTGGGAAGACTATGTCTCCCGGCTGGCCTGGGAACG
The DNA here is from genome assembly GCF_033978685.3 of Nerophis lumbriciformis. Classification (NCBI taxonomy): domain Eukaryota; kingdom Metazoa; phylum Chordata; class Actinopteri; order Syngnathiformes; family Syngnathidae; genus Nerophis; species Nerophis lumbriciformis. Next base: position 20,838,862 of record NC_084569.2, read on the forward strand.
CCTCGGGATCCCCCGGGAAGAGCTGGACGAAGTGGCTGGGGAGAGGAAAGTCTGGGCTTCCCTGTTTAGGCTGCTGCCCCCGCAACCCGACCTCGGATAAGCGGAAGAAGAAGGATGGATGGATGGACATACAGTTGTTGACAAAATACACTGTACATTATATACCTCAGCTAACTAAACTATGGAAATGTATAATATAATTCATATAGCAATACGGTCTCACTGCACTGCAGGCTAGCAGTTAGCCGAGTCATTGCGCAATCCATGGTGAGGCTCAACTCAGTGACGTGCCTCAACTGGCTGCTGATCACCGCACGTCTCTTCTCAGTATTTGAACGGCAAATGTGAAAATTCAGCGATTTTGAATAAAAATAATCTAAAACTGGTGAAGTTAAATGGAAAATAACTTTATAGTATAATCACTGGATACACATAACAATTTAATAATTTTTTCTTTTTTTTACATTTTTTTTCTTTCCATTATGGCACGTGAGGCCCCGCCTCACCTGCCTCCCCTGACTGCACGTCACTGCTGTAGGTGGATTTGCAGTAGAGTGTGACACATGTGTAAACCCTACCTATACATGCATTGGAGCTTCCAGGTGGTTTTCTTGGATCTGTTGCATTATATCCAGCCAGGCAGCGACAAGTATATGCTCCGATTGTGTTGTTACAATCGGAGTTACTACCGCACGACTCATCTTTGGCACACTCATCTATGTCTATTCAAAATATGTAAACAGACAGCATTAAAACAAAATAAGTTAATCGGTATTGGCTTGAAAAATATACCATGCATCGCTAATTTCTGGGGTAAACATTACAACCTTGTTTTCATTACTTTGCTCTTTTATTCCACTTTGTATTTGTTCTTTTGTAATAGCATGTTTGAGAATGTGCATTTGGCCGTTGAGAAATTTGCTGCAGGCCGTAAATGGCACTTTGACTACCGCTGCTCTAAAGTAACAGTACTTAAGTACCATTTTTGGCTACTCAACCAACCTTTTGTTCAAAAACCTACATGTGATGCACATATATTTACCAGTACAACCGTACGAATCCCCTGTTGGCAGATGTTTTGGGCGTAACTCGTAGCCAGCCACACAAGTACACCCTCCATCACTGTTACACTGCGCAAGTGGTCCACAGGAAGCATTTTTACAGACACTATGATCTAAACAGAGATACCAAGAATGAAACCAAGCGACCGATAATAAAGTCCGTAATCAATGACATCCTTACAGGTTACAAGGCCAGTTCCGGATATTGGGTGACTTGAAGCTCTGTATATGTAGAACTCTCCTGGACACAGCACAACACTGGCTGTGAAGGTATGACTACCGCAGGATGAAACATAAGTGTCTCCATTCCCTGATGTCGGAGAGTCGGACTCTTCGGTTGGATGTGTAAACGGGATACGTGAAGAGTATTGGAAACCACCAGTCTGGTGTCCTAGGCAGGAAGCGATGACTTTGTCTCCACCGATCCCAGTGAAGCGCACCCACTGACCAGTATAGAACCCGTCATCATGCGGGTAGCCAGGGAAGGAAGAGGAGGTGAAGAGTAAATTGCGTGACGGTTGCGTAATGTTGACGTAGTTATCACAGGAACCTGCAAAGGCAGTCGAAACATCAAGTCCGCAAGAGTGGACACAATGCAACATGAATCAAATAGTGTAGAGTAGGTCCTACCAGGTGGGAAAACACAATGTCCAACGATGAAGAAGGACCCTTCGGGAGAAGAAAATGTATTCTCTTAATGGAGCATTTACGGCTCAGTCGCTATGTGGGTAGAGTGTCCGCCCTGAGATTGGTAGATTGTGAGTTCAAACCGGCCGAGTCATACCAAAGACTATAAAAATGGGACCCATTGCCTCCCTGCTTGGCAGTCAGTATCAAGGGTTGGAATTAGGGGTTAAATCATCAATATTGTTCCCGAGCGCGGCCACCGCTGCTGCTCACTGCTCCCCTCACTTCCCAGGGGGTGGAGCAAGGGGATGGGTCAAATGCAAACGATAATTTCACCACACCTAGTGTGTGTGCGTGTGACTATCAGTGGTACTTTAACTTTAACTCTAGGAATGCCAGTGATAAGTAGTCATTTACCACCGTTTATTATTGTGGTTGTAGTCTGCATCATTTTAAGAGTTGTTTTGAACTCAAATATTGGCGAGGTATAACACAAACTATAACCGCAAACAATAAACATCTTGCTAAATAATCATCCATCCATCCATTTTCTACCGCTTCTCCCTTTCGGGGTTGCGGGGGGTGCTGGAGCGGAACCCACGCAGACACGGGGGGAACATGCAAAACTCCACACAGAAAGATTACTGAGGACCTTCGCATTGTGAGGCACATGCACTAACCCCTGTACCACCGTGCTGCCGCTAAATAATCAGTCCCGCTTTTTTGCGATTGTTGCAGCTTCAAACACTGGTGCATCTTATACAAACCCCGTTTCCATATGAGTTGGCAAACTGTGTTAGATGTAAATATAAACGGAATACAATGATTTGCAAATCATTTTCAACCCATATTCAGTTGAATATGCTACAAACAACATATTTGATGTTCAAACTGATACATTTTTTTTTTTGCAAATAATCATTAACTTTAGAATTTGATGCCAGCAACACGTGACAAAGAAGTTGGAAAAGGTGGCAATAAATACTGATAAAGTTGAGGAATGCTCATCAAACACTTATTTGGAACATCCCACAGGTGTGCAGGCTAATTGGGAACAGGTGGGTGCCATGATTGGGTATAAAAACAGCTTCCCAAAAAATGCTCAGTCTTTCACAAGAAAGGATGGGGCGAGGTACACCCCTTTGTCCACAACTGCGTGAGCAAATAGTCAAACAGTTTAAGAACAACGTTTCTCAAAGTGCAGTTGCAAGAAATTTAGGGATTTCAACATCTACGGTCCATAATATCATCAAAAGGTTCAGAGAATCTGGAGAAATCACTCCACGTAAGCGGCATGGCCGGAAACCAACATTGAATGACCGTGACCTTCGATTTTCAGACGGCCCTGTATCAAAAACCGACATCAATCTCTAAAGGATATCACCACATGGGCTCAGGAACACTTCAGAAAACCACTGTCACTAAATACAGTTTGTCGCTACATTTGTAAGTGCAAGTTAAAGCTCTACTATGCAAAGCAAAAGCCATTTATCAACAACTTCCAGAAACGCCACCGGCTTCTCTGGGCCCGAGATCATCTAAGATGGACTCATGCAAAGTGGAAAAGTGGTCTGACGAGTCCACATTTCAAATTGTTTTTGGAAATATTCGACATCGTGTCATCCGGACCAAAGGGGAAGTGAACCATCCAGACTGTTATCGACGCAAAGTTCAAAAGCCAGCATCTATGATGGTATGGGGGTGCATTAGTGCCCAAGGCATGGGTAACTTACACATCTGTGAAGGCACCATTAATGCTGAAAGGTACATACAAGTTTTGGAACAACATATGCTGCCATCTAAGCGCCGTCTTTTTCATGGACGCCCCTGCTTATTTAAGCATAAAATACGACAGCGGAGACCCGGGACTGTTGAACGACTGAAACTCTACATAAAACAAGAATGGGAAAGAATTCCACTTTCAAAGCTTCAACAATTAGTTTCCTCAGTTCCCAATCGTTTATTGAGTGTTGTTAAAAGAAAAGGTGATGTAACACAGTGGTAAACATGCCCTTTCCCAACTACTTTGGCACGTGTTGCAGCCATGAAATTCTAAGTTAATTATTATTTGCAAAAAAAAAATTAAGTTTATGAGTTTGAACATCAAATATCTTGTCTTTGTAGTGCATTCAATTGAATATGGGTTGAAACGGATTTGCAAATCATTGTATTCCGTTTATATGTACATCTAACACAATTTCCCAACTCATATGGAAACAGGGTTGGTATACCGGTGCGGCTTATAGTCTGGAAAATACGGTATTCATTTGTTAAATCGATCGGGGTTTTAGAGATAACAATTATGTAGTTAATAGTGTTGTCCCGATACCAATAGTTTGGTAACGATACCGGTACTAAAATTATTTTGATACTTTTGGATACTTTTCTAAATAAAGGTGACCACAACAAATTACATTATTGGCTTTATTTTAACAAAAAAAATGTACGGTACATTAAACATATGTTTCTTATTGCCATTGTGTCCTTAAATAAAATAGTGAACATACAACTCGTCTTTTAGTAGTAAGTAAGCAAACAAAGGCTCCTAATTTAGTCTGCTGACATATGCAGTAACATATTGTGTCATTTATCATTCTATTATTTTGTCAAAATTATTAAGGGCAAGTGGTAGAAAATGAATTATTAATCGACATTTACTGTTAAAATCCGCTTACTTTCTCTTTTAACATCTTCTATCTACACTTCTGTTAAAATGTAATAATCACTTATTCTTCTGTTGTTTGGACACTTTACATTCGTTTTGGATGATACCACATATTTAGGTATCAATCCGATACCAAGTCGTTACAGGATCATACATTGGTCATATTCTGAGTTTATAAACATAATATACATTTTTTTTTAAAAGGAAAGAAGATGTTGTGATGCCAAAAAATATCGACGTAATCATAGTAGTATCTCTCCTGTACTTTGTATCATTACAGTGGATGTCAGGTGTAGATCCACCAATGGCGTTTGTTTACATTGTGACGCCGGTGAGCTACGGTGTGTAGTGAAGCATGTTTAGCTATTCCTCGTCCTGCAGGGATGATACTTGTAAGAAACGTACTTTATTTGTCGCCATGGAGGCAAGGATTAGTGATTTAGAAGTAGCTAAAACACTGCAGACTGGGGCTGGACTTTAGCCGCTAGCGAGCTAGCCATGTTTTAAAGCACCTCTTCCGGTGGGCTTTTCAGTGTTATAACTTCACCTTTCTCGTTAGTTTTTAAGCCAAAATGTGTCCGTTCTCCTTTTTCTGTCTACACACTGTGTCTGTTTGTAAGTACTCTGTGATTGTGCGCTGCCAAACATGCTCGTCTGCTCGTAAACCAGCAATGACTCGATGTGACAAGGGCGCGGGGGGTGGAGGGCCGCTACTTTTCAGAGGCAGTATAGTACCGAAAATTATTCATTAGTATCGCGGTACTAGACTAATACCGGTATACCGTACTACCCTATTAGTTAATAATGTATATGTGTACAAGTGAAACTCAAACAATTTGAATATTGTGTAAAAGTCCATCGATGTCAGCAATTCAACTTCAAATGTGAAACTAGTATGTGATATAAACTCATTACATAAAAGGTAAAATATGTCAAGCTTTTATTTGTTGGAGTTTTCACGGTTTACAGTTTTTTAAAACCCGAAATTTTCAATTCAAAGTTTTAATAAGCTGTAAGTAATCATCCTAATTATATCAGAAGAAGTCTTGAAATATCTTAAGTTGCATGTAATGAGCCCTTGAAAGTCTAATTGATGGTATAAACAAACCTTTGCACGATATTCAAATGTATGTTAACAATGTCGCTAAATGCCCATCCCTTGTTCATTCAAAGAGTTGTTACTACATTTGATTGTTGATCATTCATTTGAACATCAGAAGGCGAAATAAACAAAAAGAAACAGAAAAAAATGACAACGAAATAGTCAATCAACATAGTCAACAAATTAATTTTACATTGTATATTATTGACATGCCTGAAAAGGAGTTAATTAAACAAAATAATTCCAGTATCTTATAATTACAGTATTTGAGCCTCGTCTAAAACTAAAGTAGTCTCCGCTTGAGCAATAATAATCATTACATCACTGAATCCTGATTGTAACTGAGTAAGTTGGCTGCTCCCTCCTCTTTATACAATAAGTGAGAAATAATATGAATTAACTCACCGAGGAGAAGTGTTAAGGCGAAGCAGTTCATGATGCGATGACATACGATGACAAGAAAACACACTGAAAAGTTTTGAATCTCGAAAGTGCATTCGGGGAGATTTGCACAGAACCTCCAAAAAAAACTGTTTACAAGGTACTCGATGCAAAAGACAATGCAAATGTCACCAAGTTGTGATTGAAGACGGCGGAGCACAGAGACAAGATGTGAGGAGTCGGATTGTGTTGAACATGATTGTTTACACATTCAGTGTACTGCAAGCAACAGGTGTCGAATTCATAGCCGGTCCCCGCAGGACCATTTGAAAATCAGCAGACATCCCAGCAATTAAGAACTTACACCATTATACACCATTATATTTGGTATTCAGGGCCACATTGGTATTAGTAGGCTGTATAGCACTAACAATTCTTACCGAGTGTGTCACATTACCACCAAAAGTGGCAATAATTGAATTCTACACGACTAAAAAGAACCAGCTGTAGAGGTTGCCCTCTAGTGCAGGGGTCCCCAAACTACGGCCCGTGGGCCGGATCCGGCCCCCAAGCATCCAAAATCCGGCGCACAGGAAGTCCCAAGTAATTTTCTACCGCTTGTTACTCTTGGTGTCTTCTAGCCGTTCAGGCAAATCATATTGTCTAAAAATGAATTTTCCCATCGATAAAGTGACAATGTTAAATGTTGATGAACATCAATGTTTTTGTTTTGTTTTTTTTGTTGTTTTTTTTGTTTTTTTTATTGAAGATGAACAAAACGGATTATAAAGACAATGTATATATGTGTGTGTGTATATATATATATATATATATATATATATATATATATATATATATATATATATATATATATATATATATATATATATTTACAGCCTGGCCCCCGGTTAAATTTTTTTAACCCAATGCGGCCCCCGAGTCAAAAGGTTTGGGGACCCCTGCTCTAGTGGGTTCTTCAGACCACCACAGACTGCCAGGAATTCACTGTTTTATTTTCCTTCAATGGTGCAAAGTCTTTTGCTTTTCAGCACATTGTCTTTTCTGCGTCCGTGTCTCTCAGCAGCACCTCCAACTCCAACTACTCGTTTCCTCACGGCTGCTGCTAATAAAGGCGACAGGTGATTAGATAACAAGGCCCACCAGGGCCATCTACGCACCTGTCGCTGTCTTCGAGGCCGGTCCTGACACACCCCGTTCCGTGGCAGGCCACGCCCCGTTCCGTGGCAGGCCACGCCCCCCTCCACACCATCTTTATCTATTAAACCCCATCTGTACAAAATACACTTTTTTTTTTTTTTTTTTTTTTGTCCTGTCCAGCTTCTCAGGCAAATCATATAGTTGATGTAGATGCCCATATCGGCTGTACAAATTTACTTTACAAAAGAGGAGTGTGGGATACATCTCTTGTTGCCTCATTTGTATTGGACTTTATTCAATGGATTTATATTATTATTTGGTGCAGCCGGGCGGGAGCAGGAGAGGATAGAAAGAGAAAAAAATGGAAGAGAGAGAGGGGAAATTGTGGGGACAAGAGGGGGTTAAAACCGAGAGACAAAAACAACAACAGCAAACACAACAATAACAACAAGAACAGTAGAACAACATCAGCAATAGGATATGTACAAATATGATGGTAAAAGTGATAGCAAAGAAGCAGTTAGTAAAATAAATAATACAGAAATGACAGATTTTGCTGTTTTTGTGTGCATTTAAAATATTGTAGCGTTTTGCCCAGATGTTAAAAGGATGACAAAGAATCACTTTAGTATAGCTTGTTTTACTAAAGTGATTTTTAGAAATGTTCAAGAAAGAACAAACAAATAAACATACACACACTTACACAGAGTCCAAGAAACATAGATATTTTTTTATGACGCACATGTGGCCCACGATCTAAAGTGTGCTTTGAATTTTGGCCCCCTGTGCGATTGACTTTGACACCCCTGCAAGTGTAAGGGAATGTTCCAGAAAGAGAGTTTTTTAAGTGTGGCACAGCCCGCGCTCCCAGAGTACGAACTGAATTTCTGAAGCATATTTGATTTATTACCAACCAAAGCTCTTGCTAACTGTATTACTCTTTTCAACGGAATCTATTTTTATCACGCAGGTTGAATGACTAGTTTCATTGAATGATCCAGTTGCAAGAAAATGCATATTGCGAGATGTTTTTTTTATTTGGTAGATATAATAATATATTTTTTATATAAAAAAAAAAAAATCAATTGAATTTGTTTGAATCAGTCCATTAGACCAGTGGTCCCCAACCTTTTTGTAGCTGCGGACCGGTCAACACTTGAATTTTTTTTTTTTTTTTTTTTTTTTTGTCATAAAAAATACAATCATGTCTGCTTACGGACTGTATCCCTGCAGACTGTATTGATCTATATTGATATATAATGTAGGAACCAAAAATATTAATAACAGAAAGAAACAACCCTTTTGTGCGAATGAGTGTGAATGGGTGTAAATAGGGGAGGGAGGTATTTTGGGTTGGTGCACTAATTATAAGTGTATCTTGTGTTTTTTATGTTGATTTAATAAAAAAAATAAAAAAATAAAATTATTTATTTATCTATTTATTTTTTGACTTCTTGTGCGGCCCGGTACCAATTGATCCACGGACCGGTACCGGGCCACAGCCCGGTGGTTGGGGACCACTGCATTAGACTATTCAGTACTTATACAATTATAAAATGACATTGCTGAATAGAAAATATGTCTGTTTTTATTTTGGACAGTCCAATTATGTTGACGCGAACATAGACGAAATATTACCTCTCTCAATCGTCTGTCTCAATCGCCTCAGTTCTCAAAACTTGTGCGTAACTGTGCCAGTTTGCGTGAACATTCTAGATGTGCTAAATATAGACACAGAACGGCAGCCTCAGAGCATTTTTAGTCTTGACAAATCACATTGTGAGTGTTGAATGATTATATTTGCATGAAGACAGACACACAATCCTCTGTGCACGAGCTCAGTAGTTTAGCTTTGCCGTGTGCTGTCAGGTTTGTACATGTTTTAATACACGCAAATCTTTAGAAGAACAGGCCCTTTGTGTATTCTTTATTGCTGCAATAATTATGACATGCACATTTATCTCTATCTAAAAAATTGTACATAAGACTTGGACTTCCTTTTTAGACTTTAGACATAACTATGTAATAGTAAAAAATACATTGTTTTTAAACAAAATTGGGTATGGTTTTCATCTTTTAAGTACCCTTAGTGGGTGGTGTGCCTCGGTTGGTAGAGCGGCCTTGCCAGCAACTTTAGGGTTCCAGGTTCGATCCTCACTTTCGCCATCCAAGTCACTGCCGTTGTGCCTTCAGGCAAGGCACTTTACCCACCTGCTCCCAGTGCCACCCACACTGGTTTAAATACTGTATGTAGCTTAAAGATGTAGAAAAATGAGTTTCAATATATAAAGCGCTTTGAGTCTCTAGAGAAAAGCGCTATACAAATGTAATTTACTTTACCTTTCAGGCCCTGTTTAAACAAAGGTAACATTTAAAAAGTACCGATTTGGCACCGGTACATACACATCCTAACTTATGTGGTACTTTGTAGGCCTATTTTGGCTTATGCAAAGAAAATGTCAGAGTATTGCTTTGACAATATGCTTATCATTGTGGTTGCTGTGGTGTATGTACGCTGCAAATTATTTGCCACTTGTGAAGATTTAACATGTTATTCTTGGAAATGTTCCTCGTTTTAAGAGATATTTACTTACTTCATTGATTTTAATTCATAATCTTAATTTTAGCATGAATAATAACATTTTGTCTATTCCAGTTTAAAAATGTTTAAATTGAGAAAATTACTTTTCAAATAAGATATTTTGCTTTTCCGCACACATTTTTTTTTTGCAACCTCCCGAGGACGCTTAATTTAAGAATTGCAAGTTGAATAACGCCTGGGCACGCCTCGGGATCCCCCTGGAAGTGCTGGACGAAGTAGCTGGGGAGAGGGAAGTCTGGGATTCTCTGCTTTGGCTGCTGCCCCCGTGACCCGACTTCAGCTAAGCGGAAGAAGATAGATGCAAGCTGAATAATGCTTGTTTTCGGAATTAAATACTTTTTCTAGCGTGAAAGTATTGCTCATTTCTAGATATACAAATCTTAATTCACGATGTCTTATCAAGTAAAATTAACTAGCTGCATGGATAGATCATGTCACAAATGTGTTGTACAAAACCCACGAAGTTGGCACGTTGTGTAATTTGTAAATAAAAACAGAATACAATGATTTGCAAATTCTTTTCAACTTATAGTCAATTGAATATTGTAATAATATATATATGCTGTTGGCAGGAGCTCTGTGCTCTTGTGTCATCCTTTTGTGTTCCCCTCTTGTTTTCATGTGTTATTATACATACTTAATATATATATATATATATATATATATATATATATATATATATATATATATATATATATATATATATATATATTATTATTTTTGCTGTATTTTAATGTTGTTAAAATACAGTAGTGTAGTCGACCTGAGTATTCATTAAGTACCACCATAATGATAACATTAAAATACAGTAGTGTAGTAGACCTAAGTATTCATTAAGTACCACCATAATGACATTAAAATACAGTAGTGTAGTAGACCTGAGTTTTCATTAAGTACCACCATAATAACAACATTAAAATACAGCAGTGTAGTAGACCTAAGTATTAATTAAGTACCATCATAATACAGTAGTGTAGTAGGCCTAAGTATTCATTAAGTACCACCATAATGACAACATTACAATACAGTAGTGTAGTAGACCTAAGTATTCATTAAGTACCAACATAATGACAACATTAAAATACAGTAGTGTAGTAGACCTAAGTATTTATCAAGTACCACCATAATGACAACATTAAAATACAGTAGTGTAGTAGACCTAAGTATTCATTAAGTACCACCATAATGACAACATTAAAATACAGTAGTGTAGTAGACCTGAGTTTTCATTAAGTACCACCATAATAACAACATTAAAATACAGCAGTGTAGTAGACCTAAGTATTAATTACATTTTTTTTTTTTGCCTTTTGTTTCGGGACCCTTTGGGACTGTGTGATAAGGGGTGGCACTTTCGTGACTTCTGTGGTGCTTTTTTGTGGACTCTGGATCTGCCTCCCGGGAGCTTTTTGGATGGAGACAAGCTGCTGGGTCTCTGCCACACCAGAGTCCGTTTGGAGAGACTGGAGGAGATGCGGATGAAGAGACAGGGCTGCGGAGCTAGTGCTGAGTACCGGGACGGACAAGCTTCACAGTGTCTTGGCTGAATGAGCAGGTATCGGACACCTCAGTCTCCTTAGACGCATCCTCCCTCATCCATGCGGACTGGACACTGGCCGAGTTAGTGGGCGGCTGAGAGTGGAGTCGGCTCTCTTGGTTGCTTTGTTGGGTCTGCTCCTGTCTCTGGCCATGCTCCCTCCACCCCAGCAGACGATGGCGTGGAACACCGCAGAGGCGACCACAGTGTATATGTTTCTTTTACTTTTTATTCATAGCTGTATGTAGAAATGGCTGGTTGCATCAGCTCTGCTCTTTTAAATGTCTTTATGTCCTTTGTGTTCTTTGATGTTTGATGTTTGATGTGTGCTATGACTATGAGTTGTTTTTTCCCTTGGCCTCAGTCTGGACTCCCTGTCCAGGGGCCCAGGCTTAGACCGATTTTATCATTTCTCACCCCTCTCGACACCCCTCCCCCATTGTTTACCTGTATCTCACCTTTTTTGTAAGGAGCGCCGGAAGTTGGCAGACCCGTCAGCAATCCTGTTCTGTCTCCCAGTAATGTTTGTCTGATCTTGAATGGGATTGTGCTGAAAATTGTAATTTCCCCTCAGGGATTAATAAAGTATTTCTGATTCTGATTCTGAATATACTGCAAAGACAAGATATTTACCGTATTTTTCGGACTATAAGTCGCAGTTTTTTTCATAGTTTGGCCGGGCTCCAGTGTGACTTATATATGTTTTTTTCCTTTTTTATTATGCATTTTCGGCAGGTGCGACTTATACTCCGAAAAATATGGTAATGTTCGAACTGAGAAACGTGATTTTTTTTTTTTTGCAAATAATCATTAACTTAGAACTTAATTGCAGCAACACATTGCAAAAAAGTTGGCACAGGGGCATTTTTACCACTGTGTTATATGGCATTTCCTTTTAACAACACTCAGTAAACGTTTGGGAACTGAGGAGAACCATTTTTGAAGCTTTTCAGGTGGAATTATTTCCCATTCTTGCTTGATGTACACCTTAAGTTGTTCAACAGTCCGGGGTCTCCGTTGTGGTATTTAAGCCTTCATAATGCAGGTCTGGACTACAGGCAGGCCAGTCTAGTACCCGCACTCTTTTACTATGAAGGCACGCTGTTGTAACATGTGGCTTGGCATTGTTTTGCTGAAATAAGCAGGGGCGTCCATGATAATGTTGCATTGCATCATAATGAGGTGGGTTTCTAACAAAAGTTTTTTGAAACGTCACTTTAAATGGGATCGAGTCGATTAGTCATACCATTTCCCAGCGAGCATAGCAATGCTGATGTTGATGATGTGATGGCTCTGATGTATTACATAGACTATGATGTCGCCTATGACGTATTTCGCTGTTATGAAACTGATGAGGGGACAGAATATCACTGGAATGTATTTGAAAGAAATAAGGCACGACGACATAATCTTTTGCCATGTGGCAGCAAACATTGCATCCCTTCAGGTGCCTGTAAGGCCAGCAAGTAGATCAATGGCCTTAACTTACAGACATGCTTCCCGAGAACAAGCCTTCTCTACAATTGGAGGCAGGTGACAGCAGAGAGGCGACATTCTCTGAAAGGTGAACTTTGGAAAAAAAAAAAATGCTAAGTTGTATCTTGCAGTTATCATGAATAGGCTATAAATACTCTTATCTGACATTAAATCAGCCCATGCAGACAACAAAGCACATTCAGTCTGTATACAAACAATTGAATAAAAAAAAAAATATATATATATATATATATATATGTATATATATATATAACTGAGACAATGAGCAATTTGTAACATGAATTAAAAAACAAGAAAAACTAACAACATTCACCTTAACAGAGTTGTCTACCAAGTTGACCCTGCCGCCTCCAACATTGAAGAGGGAAGAATCTTGTTTTGGAACCAACTCGTTGCTTGTCTAAAGGTAAACTCAACACAATAAAAAGCCTGCTTTAGTGGTCGGAATGTATTATCTGTGAAACTAACAAACACATGTTTGTTTCTCAAAGGGAAATAGTAGGGTAAAGGATAACCAGAGGTAAATATAACTTGTTCATTTTTGTGTAGAATAAAAATAGCATTTTAAAAAAGAAACATTGCTTTTGTTTTTATCGGACCTCAGTTCCAACAACTCAAACTTAAAAACTGACTCAAGGAAGCAAAAGTTTCATTGGTGGCCGTGGTACGGGGTAGGTTTGATGTCCAATATGATGTTTACAATTAGTCTTAAAGGGGAACTGCACTGTTTTGTCCATCATTCACGATGCTTACGTGAGACAAGCACACATATGTTTTTCATGCATTCTAAATAGTAAATAAACATTAGCAAAAGTCAGCCAACAAAGGAGCCAATTCTGCCTATAAAGCGCTCTAAAAAACATCCCAAAACCTCAATTAACGTTTTATACAGATGATGTAAGTATATACCGTATTTGTCGGACTATAAGTCGCAGTTTTTTTCATAGTTTGGCCGGGCTCCAGTGCAACTTATATATGTTTTTTTCCTTTTTTACTATGCATTTTCGGCAGGTGCGACTTATACTCCAGTGCGACTTATACTCCGAAAAATACGGTAAGTAATGTACTGTAGTACTAGGCACATTCATATTACCATGTGATATTTACATATTTTGCTCATTTCAGGCATACGGTGGCGTATTAATTTCACCGACGCAATACAACTTTCTCTTTTTCCTTCAACAACACTACTACTAATCCTCCAGACTTTTCCACCACAGTAACTTTTTTAGGAACTTTCCCACTTACGCGGATACCTAAAGTTCCCCCTGTGTTTCCACCAAAAACTACCCGGGTACATTCAGTTCTTTTATGAACCTTTCGGAGTTCTTCCTAGCTAGGCGGGACTTTTCCAAGGGTACCCAGAACCTTTTCGGGGGTGGGCTGTGCTGTCGAACGCTGATTGGTTGAACACAGTTGGGGATGTTTCTAAAATATACGTGGTGACTTGTTTTTTTCTTATTTCTTGTTTATTTCTATTACAACAAACTTGACAACGGAGCGAAAGAAGAACAAAAGGAGCTTATGAAATGCAGGAACGTTTGTGAGGCATCTCTGTGCTGAAGAACTATTATTTTTGGAATTATTTTTGGAATGTTTTTACTTAGCCGTAGTCCTTCAACTACATGCAGTTTATTTTTGTTTATTAGTTTTTACAACCTTCACTGGGATGCCGACTGATGGGATGTTCAAACCTTCTATCTTTTTGTTTAGATTAAGAATTAATAATTTAATAATCAATTAATACAATCAATTAATACAATCAATTAATATCGCTAACGAAGGGTAAAAAAAACAAGTGCCGCAAGCAAGAGTCTTTTCGTGTCTTTATCGCCATCTCCGGGCACAAGCATACTTGCCAACACTCCTGATTGTCCTTGTAGAGTCCCGAATTTCAGTGCCCCTCCCGAAAATTTCCCGTGGCCACCATTCTCACAAATGTCTCTCGATTTCCATCTGGTCATCAATTTTGCTACTCTGTGGTGCATGACTGCGCATTTGGGCACTGCTCACGAGTCGTCTGCCACTAAATCAAATTCCATCTGAACTCTAAACAAAATAAACACATAACAATGTATTCTGTATGATTTTTCAATGCAACTCTGTGAGTGACAAGTGACAACAAGCGACCACAACAGATAACAATGATTGTCAGCACTGTTCAATTATTTTAACGTCTGTCGAGACGCCTTAAGGAGGACAGGAATTCCATTGATCACTTTATAGAGCAAAACTGTTTATATTTGGCCGTAACCACACCAAAAACATTGTTAAAGAACTTCTGTCGAGCAAACCAGGCTCAAACCAACTCTTTGTTATCTGTCATATTATCAGCAGCCGCTCGCTCCTGCACCAACACATGCACTCATGGCACTTAGCCACTGTTGCGTTTTTATGGCTACACAAAAAGTCGGACAACTCCAACACCAAACATAAAGTGTAAATTCCAGGTGGATACACGATGACTACTCAATCAGATGTGTGCTTATTCTACTGTCATTTATTAAGAATGTTAATTAATGGATATTATTCATGAAATACTGTTACTAGATTACAGCAATGCTAATACAAAAATATATATTTTGCAGACAGAAAGTTAGAGAAATGTACACTTTATCCCAGTGGTGGGCCGTGCGTTTCCACCTAGGCCTTCAGTGATCTCCGACTTCAACCTCTCAAAATACCATTATTGATGTAACCACATGATCATTGCTGGAGAAATACTATACAGGAACACATTTACACCCTACTGAGTATTGAAACACATCAACAGTATACAAAACGGGTTATTTTCTGGCGCATATAAAAATCAATTAAAACAAATCAGCACTTAAAACGTATACCATAAATTTCTCTGCTTGGCTTATGCAACTTCCGCTCAATAAAGTTTGATTCAAAGTACACACTTCTCAAAGATATATTAACTGCCCTGACCACATGATGGCGACAAATACACATGTAACAATGTTAATCAAATGACAAGCATGACACACTTTAACAACAAGAGTTTACAACTTTTCGTTGTACCAGAACATCTACTGTCAATAACTTGTGATCTGATTGGCTATCGCAACTGTCTCTCAACTCTATGTGTTCTCAAATTCATCCGCTAACGATCCCGATGAGTATCCAATCACAGGACGCGTAAATGTCACGTTCAACGTGAGGCCATCTAGAAGGCCTTCCTTAATGACAACAACTTATGATCTGATTGGCTATCGCAACTGTCTATCAACTGTATATCCCAGATTACTTACAGTGCACGGATGCCTGCATTGCTGAATCTGAAGGCGTCTGGCAGATTTCGTACGGTATGGCAACATAAGCTAGCTGAATTCTGATTGGATACAAACTAAAACTAAAAACAACAGCACTGGAACGAGCATAATATGACATGAAGAGAATATTACTAATTTTGGATATTTTAGGGAAAGTAAATAAAAAAATAATTTTATATTTAATTATGATCATGATTTCTGGTTATGTGAGGCCAGCAGAGAAAAGGCCTTGCTGGCCCTGAGGGCACACCACTGCTTTCTCCCATGCTTACATCTCATTGTGCAACATGTGAATGTTTTAAGGGGGACTAAATGTGATCTCTCAAAAGGGGTACAAATTATTTCCAAAGCATGTCCCCCACCAAGACATTCAATACCAGTGTTTGGTTAGTTACTGAAAACCAGTAACTAGTTACAGTTACTAGTTACTTTATTTCAAAAGTAACTCAGTTACTAACTCAGTTACTTACACCAAAAAGTAATGCGTTACTGTGAAAAGTACATATGTAGTTACTTTTTTTTTTTTCTTTTTTTTTTTAAGGCTCCCATTAATGCCCTTTTAGCCTTCATTTCAGTACTGTTATTGCACTGGAGAATAATACAATCTGTTGATCAACTTGACATGCATTTGCATCACTGAACTCAGAAAGCAATGTGGTCTACATACAACACACAAAGACAAATATATGTTTCAAAGGGCCAATTTATTTCAGGCCAGAACAAATTGACAAAACTATTTTAAATAGCTGCAACATAATGGCACTTTAATTTTAACTTTAAGTAGATAGGATCTTTGATCCAAGACACAACTTACATTTAACTAAAATGTTATTTTCTTTGTGCTCGACTAAAGAAAAGTATTGAGAATGTGTCCATGTTAAGAAACTCGACTTCTGGCTTCGCCATGATGTCTTGTTAGTTGTTATGAGAGTAGCGTATGTGTGTGTGTGTGTGTGTGTGTGTGTGTGTGTGTGTGTGTGTGTGTGTGTGTGTGTGTGTGTGTGGCCCTTTAAGATATGACAGCATGTGAGGTGAGTGACGTCAGTGAGTGAGTGGGCGAGAGAGGTGAGGGAACGGCGACAATGAGTGAGTGCAGGTGCAATGGCTTGGTGGATGGCTGCGTCCAATATAGTCACAATGTTGCAACAAACCGCCGGCCTCGTCATTCACCCTCAGCTGTAAAGACACACTTCCGGGTAAAGTGAAGGTTGTTAGCCCCGAAGTACATAGGCCCTGGAAGAACGTCTCCCTTGCGCCCCTCAACTACGGTCTGGGAGCCCCCGCCCCCACCCACAGAAAGCACGCCTTTTCTTTTCCTTGTGACACAGAAGGACGACACAGCTGCGCTTCAATAAAACACACTTAGATCTTCTGTTTCTAGCCGATACTACATAAAAAATAACGTAAAATAACGCAGTAACGCATCATGTAGTAACAGTAACTGAGTTACTGAATATAAAAAATAACGCGTTAGATTGCTAGTTACCGCCGAAACTAACGGTGTTACAGTAACGCGTTACTTTGTATTGCGTTAGTACCAACATTGGGTTTGGGACAGGAGCATGTCTGATGTTGCTCACATGTGCTCCACTGAATGTTCAGGGAATTTTTGCGTTTGCTCACACACATTAAAAATCTGCGGCCCTTTTAAATACCTTCCTACTTCTGAGATCTCAAGGTTGGCAAGTATGGGTAAAAGTTGAATGTCAAAGTTTACCAACTTTTCGGTTGGTGGCTACAACCTTCTCATATCTAGGTGAGAGGCATTATTTATTATCGGGAATTAACTTTCAGCAGCTCAAAGGCGCTGCAGGAGCTCGCTGGCTCAATATGTCAATGTCAAACTCCCATTACCTGCAATTTTAGCCATCTTGTACTTGTCGTAGTTTACGATTTAGAATGCATTAAAAACAACATACATATGTGCTTTTTAGGGATTGTGACGTTTCAGTTCCCCTTTAAATGAACCATTCCATAATCTTATAGGCGTTTCTTTGTTCCAAAAGGTATGTTGTGTTCCTGAAGAACGGAGCCGCCGGCAGCAGAGCAACACCACTATCTCTCACAAGGACCGAGGGGAGGTTTTCAAAACACTCCCAGCAAAAAACAAAGAAATGCAGGTGAAGTTTCAAGAATTCAACACCGCAAAAAGCACATATCAGACAGATATGAGTCTGAAAAAGACAGACTGGGGGCCCCAGCAGGCTGCATCCATCAAGCAGAGCCAGCAGGTATCAGACAGTCTTGGGTAAGTCCATCACCGTGATAGTATGACGATACAAACACGACATATAATATTAGAGGAAACTTTACCAAACACCTTTGGGCCTGATATAATAACGGTTTGTGTGTAATAGGTATTACAGGTGCAAACTTGATTAGATTAGATTAGATTAGATTTATTGGTCCCCTTGGGGAAATTCATTGTCACTGCCGTACATTTAAACACTAGACATTACACATCACACAAAAATAGCACATGCAAAACTGATATACTAAGCCTGTACTCTGAGTATTGTGTCTCTTAAATGAGCAAAATAGGGGTGATTCATAATATCCCATAGGCAAACACAGGCAGTTGATTGGGGCCCCAAGATTTCCAGGGGCCTCAAAATGTCTCATGAAAATGATTAATAAAGTTTCCTTCTATTTAAAACAATTCTTTATTTTTTGTTTTAAATTGTGCGTTTCCGATATCTCCCCCGTCTCCTTTCACGCAGTGGACTAGTCCATGCTAATGCCTTGATTCTGAACGACACACCAAAACCAAGATGGTTATGAGACTTTTTTATAAAGATAAAGCGCAGTTATGCAAGTGGAGCAGAGATTAGGAGAAGGCGACAAAAAAGTTAACTTTTTTTTTTAAAACTACCTAATGTGTCACCCTTTTTTTCAGTAACACTGAATCAGGGGTCTGCAACCCGCGGCTCTGGAGCCACATGTGGCTCTTCTGCCTCCTTGTTGTGGCTCCCCTCAGATTTTTTATAACCCCGGAATGAGAAAAGTTTGCATTTTTAAACATAGTTCTATAATTTCCGACTCTCTGTGAGGCCCTGAATGCGCACAGGCTGAGGCGCAAGGAAGGAAAGTAAAAAGTACCACTGATAGTCACACACACACTAGGTGTGGTGAAATTACCCTCTGCATTTGACCCATCTCCTTGTTCCACCCCCTGCGAGGTGAGAGGAGCAGTGAGCAGCAGCGGTGGCCACGCTCCGGAATCATTTTGGTGAGTTAACCCCCACTTCCAACCCTTGATGCTGAGTGCCAAGCAGGGAGGTAATGGGTCCCATTTTTATAGTCTTTGGTATGACTCGGCCGGGGTTTAAACTCACGACCTACCGATCTCAGGGCGGGCACTCTACCCACAAAGCCACTGAGCAGGTCAAAGAGACTAAGCCTGCGTTTTCAGTTCAGCTTCTCCAGTGTGCAAGCCCGTGGGTAAGCTAACCATGAATTCTTGCCAGAAAAAAGAAAATAGTTTTATTTCACGTGGACGGATTGGTTTTCCTGTATAATAACAAAGTAAAAAAGATGAAAACTTTTAAAAGTTATAGCAGTGTTTTATTGGACAGAAATGCTGTCTGCTGGGTTTAAAATATTTTTATGTTATATTGGTATATATTTTTACCAGCTGAGATGTCATGCAAAGCTTCTAAAAGAAGAAAAAAAGACAACATCACCAGCATAGCAATCTCACCAGAATAAAAAAACCACTTGTGACAAGTGCTCCCAGCCTGATTGGTCTTGCCGTTGACCCTTTTTGGACCGACATTTGTGTTCTCCGAATGAAAACAGAAGGAACAACTGTGTTTGTCAACAGGTTCAGAGTCCATGGTGAGGTTGTTGCCGCCGACGATAAGAAGTTACGGTGGTGGCAATGGCGCAAGGTAACAGTAACATAGAGTCCGGCATACAAAACTAAGTAAAACACCGTTTCTTGAGATGACACTGAATATAAAAAGACCCCTTTTATTCAAGACCCGTTCTTAAAAATAAAAAAAATTAAGACAAAATGCTTAAGATTTAAGCAGGTATTGAAACAACTTCGAAAACTTGTTGAATTGATCAACTCAAGCTTAACATTGGAACAACATGCTTTTTGACGACGTTAAATCAATGTTGGGTTTTGACGTCGATTTGATCATTGAATTTTGGTCATTTTATACCAATATTCTACAACACAAATACAAACCCCGTTTCCATATGAGTTGGGAAATTGTGTTAGATGTAAATATAAACGGAATACAATGATTTGCGAATCATTTTCAACCCATATTCAGTTGAATATGCTACAAAGACAACATATTTGATGTTCAAACTGAAACTTTTTTTTTTTTGCAAATAATAATTAACTTAGAATTTCATGGCTGCAACACGTGCCAAAGTAGTTGGGAAAGGGCATGTTCACCACTGTGTTACATGGCCTTTCCTTTTAACAACACTCAGTAAACATTTGGGAACTGAGGAGACACATTTTTTAAGCTTCTCAGGTGGAATTCTTCTCCATTCTTGCTTGATGTACACCTTAAGTTGTTCAACAGTCCGGGGGTCTCCGTTGTGGTATTTTCGGCTTCATAATGCGCCACACATTTTCAATGGGAGACAGGTCTGGACTATAGGCAGGCCAGTCTAGTACCCGCACTCTTTTAATATGAAGCCACGTTGATGTAACACGTGGCTTGGCATTGTCTTGCTGAAATAAGCAGGGGCGTCCATAGTAACGTTGCTTGGATGGCAACATATGTTGCTCCAAAACCTGTATATACCTTTTAGCATTAATGGCGCCTTCACAGATGTGTAAGTTACCCATGTCTTGGGCACTAATACACCCCCATACCATCACAGATGCTGGCTTTTCAACTTTGTGCCTATAACAATCCGGATGGTTCTTTTCCTCTTTGCTCCGGAGGACACGACGTCCACAGTTTCCAAAAACAATTTGAAATGTGGACTCGTCAGACCACAGAACACTTTTCCACTTTGTATCAGTCCATCTTAGATGAGCTCAGGCCCAGCGAAGCCGACAGCGTTTCTGGGTATTGTTGATAAACGGTTTTTAACTTGCACTTACAGATGTAGCGACCAACTGTAGTTACTGACAGTGGGTTTCTGAAGTCTTCCTGAGCCCATGTGGTGATATCCTTTACACACTGATGTCGCTTGTTGATGCAGTACAGCCTGAGGGATCGAAGGTCACGGGCTTAGCTGCTTACGTGCAGTGATTTCTCCAGATTCTCTGAACCCTTTGATGATATTACGCACCGTAGATGGTGAAATCCCTAAATTCCTTGCAATAGCTGCTTGAGAAAGGTATTTCTTAAAGTGTTCAACAATTTGCTCACGCATTTGTTGACAAAGTGGTGACCCTCGCCCCATCCTTGTTTGTGAATGACTCAGCATTTCATGGAATCTACTTTTATACCCAATCATGGCACCCACCTGTTCCCAATTTGCCTGTTCACCTGTGGGATGTTCCAAATAAGTGTTTGATGAGCATTCCTCAACTTTATCAGTATTTATTGCCACCTTTCCCAACTTCTTTGTCACGTGTTGCTGGCATCAAATTCTAAAGTTAATGATTATTTGAAAAAAAAAAAACGTTTATCAGTTTGAACATCAAATATGTTGTCTTTGTAGCATATTCAACTGTATATGGGTTGAAAATGATTTGCAAATAATTGTATTCCGTTTATATTTACATCTAACACAATTTCCCAACTCATATGGAAACGGGGTTTGTACAACATTGAAACAACATGCTTTTTAACAACAATTATTGAATGTCAGATTTTGGCGTTCATTTGACTATTGAAATTTGGTGATTCCCCAACCAACAATGTGGATCCACCGTTAGACATCAAAGATGTTTCAATTTACAAATACAACTTTTTTGCAACATTGTTCCGATGTCAGTTTTAAAGGACATATATGTATAATCAACATTGTATTAGGGCTGGACGACCTATCGAGCTTGTAAGATATATCGATATATTTTTAAACAAGATATGAATTAAGAAAATTATTTCACGTTAAAATGACCAAACATCGCTTATTTGTTGTGTTCCTTGTTCTCCCCCGCTTCCCACTCCCTCTCAAAACCCCATGGGCTACTAAACCCCTCCCCTTCCTCCTTCCAAGATGTGCTTGCACGTATAAGAACATCCATGATTGAGATTAAGGCAAAACATTAGGGACAGGCCAATCAGAGGTTGTGGAACCAGGAAGGGAAATCACAACAGACATCCCAAAAGAGTGTCAGAGAAGAGAAGAGGGAATATTCAAGCGGGGGATTTATATATTAAAAAAACTAGTGGAAGATGGCAGAGGGATTCTCTTCTTTAGATTTTTCTTTTAGCGATGTAGACGACGTCCAGGAAACCCACAATGCGACTACTTGGCCACATTTGGACAAATGTATGCGTCTGGATAAAACATTCATTTGAGTTGTTTACCATGTAAGCCCAAATCAAAACTGTTCTCGAGTTGCCAAACCGGGCATATTTTGTACGAGAAATGCTGCCAAAAATGTATGCTGAAGTGAGGAAGATCATAGCCGCACAATTAAGTAATGTCACTTACTTAGCGCTGACAAGAACCGTACATGTGTGACAGTCCATTATATTGTCAACTGGAAATTAAAAAGTGCCTGCCTGCAAATTAATGTTTTATCTGAGTTTGATACATTTTGTATTACTTGCACAGCTATGTTATTTATCTTACGTAGAAAGAATATTTTCCATTTTATTTATGTTATGTAATTAAACAGTTTTTTTTTCTGTGCTGTTAATACCCATCTTGACTAACTGGGTTAATAAAATTGCCACTGACTGTTTACAGTACAATTGTCATTCAGTTCAATTTCAGTGAATCTTGCACAAATATGAATATCTTTATACTGTATGTGTACTTTCACCGGAAAATATATTGAGATATATATCGAATATTGAGTTCAAGTAAAAATATATCGATATATACTTTTTCGTCCATATCGCCCAGCCCTACGTTGTATCAATGTCTTGTGCCAGCTGGGTATCAGTGAAATAACGACTGGCAATAAAAAAGGAAAGCCTATTCCTTTGCTGTTGTTTGTTGTCTCGTCTTCAAACTGTTGTCCTAAAATTAGCATCTAACTCCACTGCTACTATTTTTGAGTTGTGGGTGCTTTTCACTGGGTCACTGTTGTATGTGAATGACAGGAAGACAGGCTCCGCCTCACTTGGGAAGATGCCAGGTTTGCATGTATAAATCTGTACCTATATCAGACTTTTTGGGGGGTAAAAATGCTCATCAGATAAGTTGATCTAAATACTCTAATAATTATTCAGGGCTTTTCTTTATTGCAACAGCGATGCCAAGTGGTGCCAACTCTTGAAGAACAACGCCATCTGAAGAGCCACCCCAGCTCCCACCAGGACAAGGCGATGGTGTTGGGGGGCCTGTCGGATAATAAAACAAGCTGGAAGAAGAGGAAGAAAAATGACGATCAAACAACAAATGTCACATCCACAAACCATAGTGTCAGAAATAAGCAGTACAAGTATCTTGGGTGAGTCCGCAGTGAGAGAGTTCTGTTCTTTTTATTTCTTGCTGCATCCAAGTTGTTGCAGTGTTTTACTGTCAGGACCATTGGTTGTGTTGCAGTTCCCATTCTCCTGCAAGTAGGCGTTACATAATTGTCCTTGAGTTTTTAGTTTTCTTCCCGCTTCAGGTTTCCTAACCCGGCACAGATCTGCTACATGAACGCCAGCCTGCAGAGTCTTTTGACTCTGGAGGACTTTGTTGAAGACATCAGCCGTCAGGAGGCAATTTGGAGGTCCAACTCTGATGCTGCACTAATCAGGTATAGTCAAGGGCCTAGCACAAAATTATGGGCCCCCATACATAAGGTTCCTAAAGGCCCCCCCAACTGAATCCAACACCACCGCCCCATACACACATACTTGGTATGTTTACATTGTTGCGTCCAACCAGTCTTCCTCTCAGGGAATAAAACACACTGGTCAATCCCAAGTTCTTTCAGATGACATGTATGTTGAGGAAGAAGGACCACCAAGACAGAATAGCAATATTACCAAGTTTTACTAAAGCTTTAGGAGTCCTTACAATTAATGTTAATAGCGGCATCTAGAAGCGGTCTAAAAATCAAACGGAAAGAGTCAGCTTATTTAGTATGAAAACAGCCCACTCCCGCCCAGAAAGAAATACAGCCTTTTTGTTCTAAACTGATAAGGTCTCCTCCACAGAAAGGGAGTACATTATACTCCCAACAGACATTCCAGATCTTCAAGGTGAAACACAGAGTTCACTAACGAGCGTCGGGAAAAAACACAAAGTGTACACATGGGAAAATATTAGCTGATTTAAACATGACTATGGGTAAAGAAAGAACTCTTAAAAAGATATACATTCTCCACAACATGCACTAAAAAACGAATTACAGTGGAAGCTCGGTTTACGAACCCCTCTGTTTGCAAACTTTTTGGTTTTGGTCGGATCAAGCCAAGTATGCCTCTGTTTGTGAACCATATCTCTGTGTACGAACGCTACATTAATTCATTGTATGACTCACTGGCAGTCATTTTGTGCTTGTTCATAGTGAATAGACATTTTTAATCGTGATAAAAACAGGCCTTTTCTGGAAAAATATGCTAAAGCAAACTTACAATATATCACAGCGGCACACACGGCCTTTTCCCTGTCTGTCTGCCGCTTTCCCTCTCTTGTCAGCTGATCAAATGTTTATTATTGTAGCAATATAGTTGTTAAAGTTAAGGATTGTGTGATTTATGATTGTTTGTGAGGGCACCAAAGTGACTTCTGTGTGTGTCCGTGTGTTGCAGAGCAGCGCATACAGGCCAGTTCAGCTTGTCGTTTTTGTTGTTTTGGCTTCGTTATTAAATAGAAAGTTGGTCCATCACCCTCTTGTTATGTTTGCTTGACAGACAATACTGTATAACACTTATATTGTGTTTGAAGTGTGCAAAACATCACTAAATATGGACTTTTATCCAGGCTGGAACCCATTATTAACATTTACATTGTTTCTTATGGAGAGATTTGCTTTACTATTCAACATTTTCAATTCACGAACCCCGTTCGAGAACCAACTAAGTTCATAAATTGAGAGCCCACTGTATATCATGGATTTGGTTAAAACAACACGTCAATAATAACAGCCATGAATTAGATCTATAAAGAGTTTTTATAGAAACTCAAAGGGCTTCACATGGAACATTCACACATTTTGTTGGTAAGCTCTATTTGTAGCCACAGCTGCCCTGGGCTAGTCTGACGGAAGCGTGGCTGCCAATTTACGCCTACGGCCCCTCCGACCACCACCAAACATTTACTCACATTCAAACCTCCTAAATCATTTGGTTTTGTTAGTTTTTTTTAATACAAATATCACATGATAAAGTGGCCAGAATAGGAATTGAAATAATCATTTAAGATGTCATTATTCACTTAAATAATTATAAATCGTTCAAGTTTCCCTTTACTTCAGAGTGTAAAGTAGAGATTAGCTGATACATGTTTAACTATCATTAGTGGATATTACCGATTCTAGAGATGTCCAATAATGGCTTTTTTACCGATATCCCATATTCCGATATTGTCCAACTCTTAATTATCGATACCGATATCAACCGATACCGATATATACAGTCATGGAATTAACACATTATTATGCCTAATTTTGTTGTAATGCCCCGTTGGATGCATTAAACAATATAACAAGGTTTCCCAAAATAAATCAACTCAAGTTATGGAAAAAAACTGCCAACATGGCACTGCCATATTTATTATTGAAGTCACAAAGTGCATTATTTTTTTTAACATGCCTCAAAACAATAACAGTGCAATATTTTTTCATAACATGGTCACTACTGCCTAGTTTCTCTTGTTATATTCTTATTTTACTGTTATATTTTCATTCTCATTTTTGCTTTTTATTTTTATTCTTATTGTAATATTTTTCTATTCTGTTTCCATTTATACCCCCATTATTTACTTTTTACTTTTTAAATTTGATCTCAATTCTGTACACTGCTGCTGGAATTTGAATTTTCCTGAAGGAACTCTCCTGAAGGAATCAATAAAGTACTATCTATCTATCCAAACAGCAGCTTGGAATTTGGGACATGCTCTCCCTGAGAGAGACTATGAGGAGGTTGAGGTGAGCGGGGTTGGGGTGGGTGGGGGTAGGGAGTAGCGGGGGGGTTTATATTGTAGCGTCCCAGAAGAGTTAATACTGCAAGGGATTCTGGGTATTCGTTCTGTTGTGTTTATGTTGTGTTACGGTGCGGATGTTCTCCCAAAATGTGTTTGTCATTCTTGTTTGGTGTGGCGCATATTTGTAACAGTGTTAAAGTTGTTTATACGGCCACCCTCAGTGTGTGGCTGTTGAACAAGTATGCCTTGCATAAATTTGTGATGAGAACAGCCGGTAGATATTATGTGACTCGGACGGCACGCACGCAAAGGAAATGCCTTTAAGGTTTATTGGCACTCTGTACCTCTCCCTACGTCCGTGTACACAGCGGCGTTTTAAAACGTCATACATTTTACTTTTAGAAACCGATACAGATAATTAAGAAACCGATCATTTCCGAAATTACATTT
This sequence comes from Nerophis lumbriciformis, assembly GCF_033978685.3. Classification (NCBI taxonomy): domain Eukaryota; kingdom Metazoa; phylum Chordata; class Actinopteri; order Syngnathiformes; family Syngnathidae; genus Nerophis; species Nerophis lumbriciformis. The sequence goes on from NC_084569.2 coordinate 20,865,396, forward strand.
TAAAGCATTTATTAGGGATGTCCAATAATATCGGGCTGCCGATATTATCGGACATCCCTAATAATAATGCATTATTTTTATTATTATTATTTTTAGTGCATTTTCTGGGAGTTAACATAAGGTATTTGGGAAATGAGATGCAAAAGTGAAACTTGCCTATAACTTTCACCTACAGTATTCTTCCACAAATCGATTTATCATATTTTTTACCTTTCTTATGACTATACCCTTGTTTAAAAATGTTGGTGCTGTGTGTGAATACTTAAAGGTGAGCTTGTTATAAATTTGCCACAATCCAGGTGGAACGAACCATCTCGTACTTTCGATAAGCGGTGTAGGTAGTCTTAGAAAATCTTCATTGGATTCAAGGAACCTAATTATTGAACTTTCATGGCTATATTCATTTTATATTATAAATTATGGTGTCTTTTTTGATAACTTGTATAAATGTATAAAAACTAACTTGTATAAAAAAAATATTGAAACTTAATACAACATCCACACTTACACCCCATATTTCAACGCCACTGGATATATTACATAGACGTGTCGATTTGAGACCTGATAACTTTCAACTTGTTTTACTCTTTCTAGAGCATTAATGAACATCAGTGCATGTCACAGCTCCAGTGATGTCCAGCATAAAATCTCCTGCCTTTTTTCGTTCAAGAACACTGTCTCCCTCTCTGCACCGGAGTTTCAGGATGTCAGCCAGAAAGTAAGTAACAATATCTTTTTTTCTTATGATTTCTTCTTATTCCAAATAGATTAGATCAAGTCTTGGATGAATAGGCTGACAAAGCGTGAATAACATATTCTCAGATGAAGACAAAAAATTATGTACATTCATTTGGAATGATAACCTTCAACTAAGATTTTAAAACAATATAATTATGGGCCTGCTGCAATGCCAGCAGTGAATTATTGCTCATACTTCTAACTTTATTATTATGTGCCTGCTATTCTTTTTATAGTTCCGCACGTTTCTCTTACGTCTAATACGTGGCGAACTGGCCAACGAACCCCCACATATGTTATATTGTCGGAAAGGTCTTGTTCGTGCCGAGGAGGGTACTTTATCAATCAATCAATCAATGTTTACTTATATAGCCCTAAATCACGAGTGTCTCAAAGGGCTGCACAAGCCACAGCAACATCCTCGGCTCAGATCCCACATCAGGGCAAGAAAAAACTCAACCCAATGGGATAACAATGAGAAACCTTGGAGGGGACCGCAGATGTGGGGACCCCTCCCCCCTGGGCGACCGGTGCAATGGATGTCGAGTGGATCTAGCATAATATTGTGAGAGTCCAGTCCATAGTGGATCTACAAACCCCGTTTCCATATGGATTGGGAAATTGTGTTGGATGTAAATATAAACGGAATACAATGATTTGCAAATCCGTTTCAACCCATATTCAATTGAATGCACTACAAAGACAAGATATTTTATGTTCAAACTCATAAACTTTATTTTTTTTTTGCAAATAATAATTAACTTGGAATTTCATGACTGCAACACGTGCCAAAGTAGTTGGGAAAGGGCATGTTCACCACTGTGTTACATCACTTTTTCTTTTAACAACACTCAATAAACGATTGGGAACTGAGGAAACTAATTGTTGAAGCTTTGAAAGTGGAGTTTTTTCCCATTCTTGTTTTATGTAGAGCTTCAGTCGTTCAACAGTCCGGGGTCTCCGCTGTCGTATTTTACGCTTCATAATGCGCCACACATTTTCGATGGGAGACAGGTCTGGACTGCAGACGGGCCAGGAAAGTATCAATCAATCAATCAATCAATGTTTATTTATATAGCCCTAAATCACAAGTGTCTCAAAGGGCTGCACAAGCCACAACGACATCCTCGGTATAGCCCACATAAGGGCAAGGAAAAACTCACCCCAGTGGGACGTCGATGTGAATGACTATGAGAAACCTTGGAGAGGACCGCATATGTGGGTAACCCCCCCCTCTAGGGAGACCGAATGCAATGGATGTCGAGTGGGTCTAACATAATATTGTGAGAGTCCAGTCCATAGTGGATCCAGCATAACAGTAAGAGTCCAGTCCACAGTGGGGTCAGCAGGAAACCGTCAGCAGCGCAGAGATGTTCCCAACCGATATACAGGCGAGCGGTCCACCCCGGGTCCCGACTCCGGACAGCCAGCACCCCATCCATGGCCACCGGATCTGTGTGTCTCCCCTTCCACAAGGGATAGGAGGGAGCAGAGGAGAAAAGAAAAGAAACGGCAGATCAACTGGTCTAAAAAAAGGGGGGCTATTCAAAGGCTAGAGTATACAAATGAGTTTTGAGATGGGACTTAAATGTTTCTACTGAGGTAGCATCTCTAACCGTTACCGGGAGGGCATTCCATAGTGCTGGAGCCCGAATAGAAAACGCTCTACAGCCCGCAGACTTTTTTTGGGCTCTGGGAATCACTAATAAGCCGGAGTTCTTTGAACGCAGATTTCTTGCCGGGACATATGGTACAATACAATCGGCAAGATAGGCTGGAGCTAGACCGTGTAGTATTTTATACGTAAGTAGTAAAACCTTAAAGTCGCATCTTAAGTGCACAGGAAGCCAGTGCAGGTGAGCCAGTATAGGCGTAATATGATCAAACTTTCTTGTTCTTGTCAAAAGTCTAGCAGCCGCATTTTGTACCAACTGTAATCTTTTAATGCTAGACATAGGGAGACCCGAAAATAATACGTTACAGTAATCGAGACGAGACGTAACGAACACATGAATAATGATCTCAGCGTCGCTAGTGGACAAAATGGAACGAATTTTAGCGATATTACGGAGATGAAAGAAGGCCGTTTTAGTAACACTCTTAATGTGTGACTCAAAGGAGAGAGTTGGGTCGAAGATAATACCCAGATTCTTTACTGAGTCGCTTTGTGTAATTGTTTGGTTGTCAAATGTTAAGGTGGTATTATCAAATAAATGTCGGTGTTTAGCAGGACCGATAATCAGCATTTCCGTTTTCTTAGTGTTGAGTTGCAAGAAGTTAGCGGACATCCATTGTTTAATTTCATTAAGACACGCCTCCAGCTGACTACAATCCGGCGTGTTGGTCAGCTTTAGGGGCATGTAGAGTTGGGTGTCATCAGCATAACAATGAAAGCTAACACCGTATTTGCGTATGATGTCGCCTAGCGGCAACATGTAAATACTAAAGAGTGCAGGGCCAAGAACCGAACCTTGGGGGACTCCGCACGTTACCTTAACATAGTCCGAGGTCACATTGTTATGGGAGACGCACTGCATCCTGTCAGTAAGATAAGAGTTAAACCACGACAAGGCTAAGTCTGACATACCAATACGTGTTTTGATACGCTCTAATAAAATGTTATGATCGACGGTATCGAAAGCAGCGCTAAGATCAAGAAGCAGCAACATAGATGACGCATCAGAATCCATCGTTAGCAGTAGATCATTAGTCATTTTTGCGAGGGCTGTCTCCGTAGAGTGATTTGCCCTGAAACCGGATTGAAAAGGTTCACAGAGATTGTTAGACATTAAGTGTTCATTTAGCTGCTGTGCGACAATTTTTTCGAGGATTTTCGAGATAAACGGAAGGTGGGACACCGGCCGGTAGTTTACCATGAGGTCAGGATCGAGGTTAGGTCTTTTGAGCAAAGGATGAATAACCGCTTTTTTGAATGCTAGTGGAACAGTGCCAGAGGAAAGTGATAAGTTTATAATATTTAGCACTGATGGACCTAATAATACAAAAAGCTCCTTAATAAGTTTCCCAGGAAATGGGTCAAGTAAACATGTTGTTTGTTTTGTCCCATTGACACATCTTAACAATTCCTCTAGTGTTATTTCATCAAAGAGAGAGAAACTATTTTGGAGGGCGGTATCCTTCGTAGATACAGTCGTATCTGTGTTAATAGAACCCAGTTGTAGCTGCGATGCATTGTCTTTAATCTCCTTTCTAATGAGTTCAATTTTTTTATTAAAGAAATTCATAAAATCATCTGCTGAGTGGGTGGAGCTACTGGGAGGAGTCCCTTGTTGGGTTAGCGATGCTACTGTACTGAACAAAAATTTCGGATCATTTTTGTTGAGGTGGATGAGATTTGAGTAATATTTAGCTTTAGCTAGGGTAAGCATGTGTTTATAAGTTATTAAACTATCACTCCATGCTTGATGGAAAACCTCAAGTTTAGTAGCGCGCCATTTGCGTTCCAGCTTTCTACATGATAATTTATGGGCTCTAGTTTCTTCTGTAAACCATGGGGTGCGCCTTTTAGGGGCTCTTTTAAGCTTTAGCGGTGCTATACTATCAATGGTGTCGCGCAGGGCGTCGTTAAAGTTGTTAGTGAGGTTATCAATAGAGCCGACATAATTTGGGAATGGTGCCATTACCGAAGGCAGTAGGCCAGCAAGAGTCATCGTTGTGGCAGCATTAATGTTGCGGCTGCTATAGTAGTTATTATTATTAGTTTGTTGACAATGAGTCAGAACTTCAAATTTTATAAGGTAATGATCGGACATTACTTTAGTATACGGGAGTATCGTAACTTTGGAGGTGGTGACACCCCTGACCAGCACTAGATCTATCGTATTTCCGTTGCGATGCGTAGGTTCATTTATTATTTGTGTAAGACAACAGCTATCAATTATAGTCTGGAGCGCCATGCACTGAGGGTCCGATGGGGTATTCATATGGATATTAAAGTCCCCCATTATGATTATATTGTCGGCGTGCGTCACTAAATCAGCAACGAACTCTGAAAATTCACTGATGAAGTCCGAATTAGGTCCTGGGGGGCGGTAGATAACAGCCAGGTGGAGAGGCAGCGGTGTGACAAACCTCATAGTAAGCATCTCAAACGAGTTATATTTATTATTTAGGTTCGGGGTAAGATTAAAGTTTTTATTGTGTATGAGTGCAACTCCCCCACCCCTTTTAATGGGACGGGCAATATGCGCTCCCGCATAGCCAGGAGGAGACGCCTCACCCAGCGCAAAGAAATCGTCTGGTTTGAGCCAGGTCTTGGCGAGACCAATAACGTCAAGATTATTGTCTCTAATGACCTCATTAACTAATAGCGTTTTGGAAGATAATGATCTTATGTTTAAGAAGCCCATATTATAGGTAGTGGGCTGTTTTGAGGAGTTTTTGTTGAAATTATCCGTAGTAGCAATATTAATAATGTTGTGTTTATTATGTGTAGTGCACTTTAAATAATTTCGACCATATCTAGGAATTGATATGACGGGAATTTTCCGATTGTTTGCTTGATGTTGTGATAAACCGAACGCATCATAACTTGCCACCTCAGTAGAGTGCATGTCTACTTCTGACACAGAAAAAAAATGTTTTGAGTTGTGTATTGTTCTAAAATAGTTGCTATGTGTGCAGGTATTATCCAGCCTGGCGCTGGCTAGTTCTATTTTAACAAACTTCTCACCCGGACTAGCGCTTCTTTGAGGATTAGCCTTTCGCTTTGTTGTTAGCCCCGCTCGGCATCCCCGCTTCTGCTTCCGCTCACACCGCTTACGTGTCTTCCGTTGACGGTCCTCGCTGGCACTTAACTCCGCTGCTTTAGAGGCCGCTGGATGTAGCCTGTCGAAGAATCCCCATGCTAGCGAGGAGGTCGAAAGTACCCGCATCTTTCAGCCTATAACGGCCCGATCTATCCACATCCAGAATCGTCTGTCGGTCGTATCTGATCACGAAGTGTCCACGCTGTGAGCCAGCCATGAAATAGACAGAATTGACGGGTATTTTTGCCAAATCGCTCTACACTTCCAAGTACCCGCACTCTTTTTTGACGAAGCCACGCTGTTGTAACACGTGCTGAATGTGGCTTGGCATTGTCTTGCTGAAATAAGCAGGGCGTCCATGAAAAAGACGGCGCTTAGATGGCAACATATGTTGTTCCAAAACCTGTATGTACCGTTCAGCATTAATGGTGCCTTCACAGATGTGTAAGTTACCCATGCTTTGGGCACTAATGCACCCCCATACCATCACAGATGCTGGCTTTTGAACTTTGCGTCGATAACAGTCTGGATGGTTCGCTTCCCCTTTGGTCCGGATGACACGATATCGAATATTTCCAAAAACAATTTGAAATGTGGACTCGTCAGACCACAGAACACTTTTCCACTTTGCATGAGTCCATCTTAGATGATCTCGGGCCCAGAGAAACCGGCGGCGTTTCTGGATGGCTTTCGCTTTGCATAGGAGAGCTTTAACTTGCACCTACAGATGTAGCGACCAACTGTATTTAGTGACAGTGGTTTTCTGAAGTGTTCCTGAGCCCATGTGGTGATATCCTTTAGAGATTGATGTCGGTTTTTGATACAGTGCCGTCTGAGGGATCGAAGGTCACGGTCATTCAATGTTGGTTTCCGGCCATGCCGCTTCCGTGGAGTGATTTCTCCAGATTCTCTGAACCTTTTGATGATATTATGGACCGTAGTTGTTGAAATCCCTAAATTTCTTGCAATTGCACTTTGAGAAACGTTGTTCTTAAACTGTTTGACTATTTGCTCACGCAGTTGTGGACAAAGGGGTGTACCTCGCCCCATCCTTTCTTGTGAAAGACTGAGCCTTTTTTGGGAAGCTGTTTTTATACCCAATCATAGCACCCACCTGTTCCCAATTAGCCTGCACACCTGTGGGATGTTCCAAATAAGTGTTTGATGAGCATTCCTCAACTTTATCAGTATTTATTGCCACCTTTCCCAACTTCTTTGTCGCGTGTTGCTGGCATCAAATTCTAAAGTTAATGATTATTTGCAAAAAAAAAAGTTTATCAGTTTGAACATCAAATATGTTGTCTTTGTAGCATATTCAACTGAATATGGGTTGAAAATTATTTGCAAATCATTGTATTGCGTTTATATTTACATCTAACACAATTTCCCAACTCATATGGAAACGGGGTTTGTAACATAATAGTGAGAGTCCAGTCCATAGTGGGGCCAGCAGGAGACCATCCCGAGCGGAGACAGGTCAGCAGCGCAGAGACGTCCCCAACCGATGCACAGGCGAGTGGTCCACCCCGGGTCCCGACTTTGGACAGCCAGCGCTTCATCCGTGGCTACCGAACTTGTGCCCCCCTCCACGAAGGAGAGGGGGGCAGAGCAGAAAAGAGACGGCAGATCAACTGGTCTAAAAGGGGGGTCTATTTAAAGGCTAGAGTATACAAATGAGTTTTAAGATGGGACTTAAATGCTTCTACTGAGGTAGGATCTCTAACTGTTACCGGGAGGGCATTCCATAGTACTGGAGCCCGAATAGAAAACGCTCTGTAGCCCGCAGACTTTTTTTGGGCTCTGGGTATCACTAATAAGCCGAAGTTCTTTGAACGCAGATTTCTTGCCGGGACATATGGTACAATACAATCAGCAAGATAGGATGGAGCTAGACCGTGTAGTATTTTATACGTAAGTAGTAAAAGTTTAAAGTCACATCTTAAGTGCACAGGAAGCCAGTGCAGGTGAGCCAGTATAGGCGTAATATGATCAAACTTTCTGGTTCTTGTCAAAAGTCTAGCAGCCGCATTTTGTACCAACTGTAATCTTTTAATGCTAGACATAGGGAGACCCGAAAATAATACGTTACAGTAATCAAGACGAGACGTAACGAACGCATGAATAATGATCTCAGCGTCGTTGGTGGACAAAATAGAACACATTTTAGCGATATTACGGAGATGAAAGAAGGCCGTTTTAGTAACACTCTTAATGTGTGACTCAAACGAGAGAGTTGGGTCGAAGATAATACCCAGATTCTTTACCGAGTTGCCTTGGGTAATTGTTTGGTTGTCAAATGTTAAGGTGGTGTTATTAAATAGATGTCGGTGTCTAGCAGGACCGATAATCAGCATTTCCGTTTTCTTAGCGTTGAGTTGCAAAAAGTTAGCAGACATCCATTGTTTAATTTCATTTTAATTAAATTCTTTAAATTGGGAGCTTTTGGTGTTACCATGGCGACACTATTCACGAATAAACAAAAAAAATATGGGCCACTAGAATGGGTACGCACCTTTATAATGGCAGCTATTTCCAGCAGAATGCTCCAAAAAGACAGGATTACTTCCTCTTGTAGCTCAGCCATTCTTTCACGTAGCTCCGTGCTTAACGTCTCATTTTGTTCACACACTTGTCTACTTTAACCCTGGCTAAAAAGTTTTGACGTCTAATGTTTGGTTTTGGCTGGATGGCCATCGGAAGGAGGCGAGCGCCATCGGCCTTCCTCCAAAGCGGATGGCGTTCCCTCTAATTTAAAAGAGCGTGGAAGACCCGAAAATTTGCTCTTTTTTTTTGGTGAACAACCTGTCCTCACGGCCACAACTTTTATCCCACAGTCATGTGTTTCGGTGAAAACGTTGACACACATTTTCTAATAATATTGATAGTAATAAGTAATAATATAATAGTTTATTACCATATTTAACAAATAAAAGTAAAGGTAAAATCACTGAAATGTAAAAAATATTACAAAATGATGTTGTCTTTGACCCAACTTTTCCACTAAAAACACTGAATTAGTAATCTTACTCTTGATTTTAATCATATTCAATACTTATATCTAAAATACTTGCAGTTTAACAGGTTACATTTACAGACACAGTGCTAAAATAAATGAATTCAAACTAAATTAATGATGATAATAATAATCATATATGTGCTTCTTAGATAAACTGTCAATAAAATGTAAGTGCAAATGGAAATACAGCTTCACCACCAGTCATAATTTTTGCGCTTAGGAAACTTCTCTATGACGTTTGCTCCAGACTTGTTTGTACATTGTCATTACTGCCACAAGTGGTGGAAAAGTGTATTACAACTGAGTACCACATACCGACCACAGCTGAGGAACAGAAATTTTTTGGCCGCACTCGAGGGGGCGCTCAAGGCCCAACAACAGGCCATACCCCAATGGTTAAAAAACACTGTCCGAGACACTTGTGTCAAAGGTAAATAGAAATAAGATTTAAAACATAAAGTAGTACAAGGTGAATAAAGAAAGAATAAAATAAAACTTTACAACAACTCAATCAAAGTAATAGCGGGAATTTGTGGGGAAAGTGCCTGTGAGATATTCAATGTAGGTCAATATTATATGTAGGTTTAGGTAAGGACACTATTACTAAATGTTCTTTATATTTTTTACTCTACTTAAATTATGAAATAGTAAGTATGATGTGATGTACAATGTATTTATATTGAAATTCACTGTAATTATTGCTTATTTATTTCAAAAAGAAACATTTTTATATGACAAAACCTTATATAATGTTGTGGAACCGTTGCAATAAAGAAATCGAATATTTTTTTTCCTAAGAAAAAAAGATGTTTTATATTGAAGGTCTAGAGCAGGGGTAGGGAACCTGTGGCTCTTTCGATGACTGCATCTGGCTCTCAGATAAATCTTAGCTGACATTGCTTAACACGATAAGTAATGAATAATTCCGCTGGTAATCACAGTGTTAAAGATAACGTTCAAAATACAAAACATTTTCATGCATTTTAATCCATCCATCCGTTTTCTACCGTATTTTATTTATTATTGGTTAGCTTCAGAATAACACTGTTATCAAAAAGTATAAGAGACTCATTATACTCAAAAAATGTTGGTCTTACTTAAAAATGCACGCATTTAGTTGTATTCAGTGTTAAAAAATATTATATGGCTCTCACGGAAATACCTTTTAAAATATTTGGCTTTCATGCTCTCTCAGCCAAAAAGGTTCCCAACCCCTGGTCTAGAGGTATAAACATGCATAGCAAGAGGTGACACCAAACAACTTCTCCCTAAGCAAGTCAGAGCTTTTCTTTCTGTCACTCACACATACCCCAGTTACCTGAAAAGATGCATTCCCTCAACAGAGGAATTACTGAGTGACTTTTTCATTGTAATCTGTCATGTCAGTTCACCAACACACAATATTTGTTTTTTAAAATATTTTTCCAAAATGGGTTCTTGAAAAAGAAGTCATCCAATATTTCCTAATTGTTGTATTTTCCTCTCTGGATACACATAATTTATGTCAATCAATCAATCAATCAATGTTTACTTATATGTTCTTTGATTTCTCTGGTGCCTTTAATACCATTCAGCCAATTCTGATGAGTGACAAGTTGCTCAAGATGGGTGTCAGTTCACCCATTGTCTCCTGGATTACTGATTACTTATCTGACAGGCCTCAGTTTGTGCGACTGGGGAGCTCCCTGTCGGATACTGTGGTCAGTGGTGTAGGTGCTCCACAGGGGACCGTCCTGTCTCCTTTCCTGTTCACCCTTTACACCTCAGACTTCCAGTATAGTTCCAGGTCCTGCCACCTGTAGAAATACTCTGACGACTCTGCTGTGGTCGGGTGTATCAGAGAGGGACAGGAATTGGACTACAGGATCGCTGACTTTGTGGAGTGGTCTCAGGCGAACCATCTGGCCCTTAATGTGGACAAGACCAAGGAGCTGGTCATCGACTGCAAGAAGAGAATGACCCCTGTGTAGCCCATCAAGATCCAGGGCCAGGAGGTGGCAGTAGTGGGGCAGTACAAGTACTCTGGAGTCCACTTGGACATCAGACTGGACTGGAAGGACAACTGCAAAGCTGTTTACAAGAAGGGCATGAGCAGACTATTTTTCCTGAGGAAGCTTAGGTCCTTTAATGTGTGCAGCAAGATGTTGGAGATCTTGTATCAGTCTGTTGTGGCCAGTGCCCTGTACTTTGCAGTGGTTTGTTGGGGCAGCAGCACCAGCAAAAGGGACTCAAACCGGATTGACAAACTGATCCGGAAAGCCGGCCAAACTATTGGCAAGCAGTTGGAGGCGTTTGTGTCAGTGAGGGACAGGAGGACACTGAACAAACTGCTGGCCATCATGGACAATCCTGCCCACCCACTCCACCAGACAATTTAGGGACAGCAGAGTTCATACTCCAACAGGCTCCCACAGCTTAGTTCCCACAGTGTTCGATTCAAGAACTCCTTCATTCCGCACTCCATCCAGCTGTATACTCACTCGCCATACAGCAATAGATGATATCTGTTTACCTGACACCTTCTATGTTAGCTACTTCTCTTTGTTTTTAATGTCTATTTTCTATTTTCTGCTGGATTTACTCTCTATTTTGTGCTGCAGCTGTTAGACTTAGACTTAGACTTAGACTTCCTTTTTATTGTCATTCAAATTTGAACTTTACAGCACAGATAAGAACAACATTTCGTTACATAAGCTCATGGTAGTGCAGGATAAAAAAGCAATAAGGTGCATATATAAATAAATAAATATATATAAATAATATATAAATATATTTATAAAATAAATAAATATATTATAAATATATATAAATAAATAAATAGATTACTGTACATTTAATATATTGCACTTTTTCACATGCGTCCACGTTTATGGATGCATGTTATATTGTCTTTTTTATTCCAGCGAGTTAATCCATTTTGGGGGGAGTTGAGGGGATAATTTAACTATGATGCGTTCAAGAGTCTTACGGCCTGAGGGAAGAAGATGTTACAGAACCTGGAGGTTCTGCTTCGGAGGCTGCGGAACCTCTTTCTAGAGTCCAGCAGTGAAAACAGTCCTTGGTGGGGGTGGGAGGAGTCTTTGCAGATTTTCTGAGCCCTGGTCAGGCAGCGGCTTTTTGCGATCTCCTGGATAGGAGGAAGAGGAGTCCTGATGATCTTTTCCGCCGTCCTCACCACTCTCTGGAGAGACTTCCAGTCTGAGGCATTGCAGGCTCCAGTCCAGACAGAGATGCTGTTGGTCAGCAGGCTCTCTAGTAGAATGTGGTAATTGTTATATATTGTATTTATGATATAGACATTATATAATATAATATAATATGTCAGTATATATAATATACTGTACATATATTATGTAAATATTACGTATATATGTTATATTTTATATCGCTGTATTTAGTCTATTTATACCTGCATTGTCCTTTCCATCTTTACACTTTTCATCATTGTAACTGAGCTACTGTGTGGAACAATTTCCCTTGTGGATCATTAAAGTTTGTCTAAGTCTAAGTCTTTTTATAGCTCTAAATCACAAGTGTCTCAAAGGGCTGCACAAGCCACAACGACATCCTCGGCTCAGATACCACATCAGGGCAAGAAAAAACTCAACCCAATGGGATAACAATGAGAAACCTTATGTGTGTTCACAGGATGCGCATGAGTTCCTGACTTCCGTATTGGATCAAATACGAAATCTGAAACCATCACAGCAGAGGGTGGCGGCCAGTGTGGGTCGAGCCTACAAATGCCCTGTGGAACACCACTTTGTGTTCAAGATGCAGAACTTCAGGATGTGCCTCACGTAAAGTTGCACAATCAAACATATGCTGCATGATAGTCATTCAGCCAGCCAGTTTCATTTCTAATTTAATTTGTCTCTGAGCGGCGCTCAAACCTGCACATCAACTGTGTAATCTAAATGTGTTTGTTTATTGCGTGGACGAAACAGAAACAAGCAATGTGTAACAATATATCAACTCTTTATTGCTCAAACAGCACAATCGGGCATAGCTCAGACCTACTTCCTGTTCCTGTCTAAGCTTACAAGTAATGTAGCATAAACACATTTAGCAATCATTTCTTATTATTCATATATCTAAATAAACCTTATTGTATCAAGTGTAAGATAATTAAGAACATTTTCTTTTGCAATGCTGACCTGGCAAAGAGGCAGCATTTACATGTTGAAGTGTGATGATAATCTCTCATCGTCTCTTAGGCCCTGTGTACATTAAGCCGGATAACTCCTTAAACTAATAATTATTTAGCCTAAGCCTCGTTTCAGCCACACTAAACCAGCGTTTAAGGTTCCCCTCCTTGGATATTTTTTTACATGGGTAAGTGCGTCGTGTATTTCTTGAATCTCCGGCTCTTAGCTTTGTATGGACTCTTTGATCGTTTACAAACTGAGTTCGGAGAGGAAGTGAAGTCAGAAAGACCTCGCCCAACACAGGAAATCACCAAAAATGATTCCCAGGCGTGGCCACCGCTGCTGCTCACTGCTCTCCTCACCTCACAGGGGGTGATCAAGGGTGATGGGTCAAATGCAGAGAATAATTTCACCACACCTAGTGTGTGTGTGACAATCATTGGTACTTTAACTTTAACTTTAAATTTAGGAAGTGACGTCAGAAAGAACGCGCCACAGCCAGCTTCATAAAAAGCGGAGCTAACAACTGGAAATATGAAGGCGAGTCATCCAGACATGCCCGTGTTTGTTATTCTTCTACAAGTACAGACGCTTGTGGAAATCACGCATGAATACCTTAAGAGAAGGAAACGCGCGATTGCAGCTATTTCGGATACAACACTTCTCAGACGGCAAAAGAACTTTCGAATGTCCGGGTCAGCTGTGATTCTACTTACCGAAAAACGTTGTCCATTTGTCGAAGGGGAGACAACGAGAATGCGGACTCCTGTGGATTTATCACGTTGTTTACTTTCACACCTCCATTAAATATTTTATTAATTTATGATGGCTCAGGTGTGATCATACTTTCCAACCTTGAGACCTCCGATTTCGGGAGGTTGGGGGTGGGGAGGGGGGGCGTGGTTGGGGGTGGGGTTAAGAGGGGAGGAGTATATTTACAGCTAGAATTCACCAAGTCAAGTATTTCATATATATATATATATATATATATACAAGAAATACTCAAGTATTTCATATATATATATATATATATATATATATATATATATATATATATATATATATATATATACTCAAGTATTTCATATATATATATGAAATACTTGACTTTCAGTGAATTCTAGCTATATATATATATATTTATTTTATTATATATATATATATATATATATATATAGTATAGCATAGCAGTTGTGCACTGCACTCTCTAAAAGCCCTAGATGTTATTGTCACATATGCATGTACAGTAGATAGCAGTATTGTCCTGTTTAAGAGTTTACAACATTGCTGTTTACGGCAGACGAACTGCTTTACGGTAGACGAAAACGTGACTGCTGTTGTTGTGTGTTGTTACCGCGCTGGGAGGACGTTAATGAAACTGCCTAACAATAAACCCACATAAGAAACCAAGAACTCGCCCTCGATCATTCTACAGTTATAACGTGATTGGGCAGGCAGGCTGTTTATATTGTGGGAAAGCGGACGTGAGAACAGGCTGGCCGCTGTCGACACGTCACTCAGGTCCGCCTGAATTTTGGGAGATTTTCGGGAGAAAATTTGTCCCTGGAGGTTTTCGGGAGAGGCGCTGAATTTCGGGAGTCACCCGGATAATCCGGGAGGGTTGGCAAGTATGGGTGTGATTCACTACAATAGGGCCCCACAGGGCACTGAATTTCAGTTCATTTAAATACCACAACACTGGATATTGTTCAGATAAGTTACATTTAATTTAAGAACTTGCACACAAAGCAACACTGCGCATGCGTATCAGGTCGCGTTGGGCCGGTAGACGGAGGAGGGGATGGGGTCTTAAACGACCCTTGTATGTGTGTGGACAGGGATACGTTTAGATGGGGTTTACCCTGTATAACCTTATCCTGTATAACTGGCTTAGTGTAGAAGGGGCCTCATTTACCAACACAAATCACAGCTGTTGACATGCGCGGGTAAATCAGTTGGAAGGTAAAAGAAGGTGTAAGATAGACAAACACTTTTCCAGTGTAAAACATACACAGAGAATGTCTGCATTTTGTGGACGACAGCGCCGATAGAGGATGATAGTAAGTAAGAGTTTGGTGGACAATCAATCAATCACTTATAATTTATATCGCACTTTTAAAACACAGCTCAGACATTTGATTGTTTCGACATTTGCATTTACATTTGATTGTTGCTGGGACAATTGTAATTGCTGAAAATATCGATGATTGGCAGGGAAATTGCGGGGATTGGGCAAAGTTAAAGTAAAAAGTTAAAGTATCATTGATTGTCACACACACACACTAGGTGTGGCGAAATTATTCTCTGCATGTGACCCATCACCCTTGATCACCCCCTGGGAGGTGAGGGGAGCAGTGGGCAGCCGTGGGCAGCAGCGGTGGCCGCGCCCGGGAATCATTTTTGGTGATTTAACCCCCAATTCCAACCCTTGATGCTGAGGGAGGCAATGGGTCCCATTTTTATAGTCTTTGGTATGACTCGGCCGGGGTTTGAACTCACAGCCGTTAATTTGTGTCTTTATTAGCAAAACTTTTTTTGTACGCTATATTTATGTCAGTAAATTTATTGTGTTTGAATTTTGTGAATTGAATTTATTTACATCAAATTACACTGACAAGGTCATTGAATAAAATTATGTGAGCAAAACGCAGGTGTTTACAAATTCAGTCTGCTAAAATTCAGTGCAGAAACAGTAATTTCTTCAAAGGTCAAGACCCACTCTGCGTAAATTATGGTAAGACTGAAGAAATTGATCATGTCTCAGAACCAGCTAATGAGATGTCAAGTTTGCAGTTCACAAAATTAAAACGAAAAAAAAAAGCAATTACTTAAATTCAGTGCCAAAAAAAACCCCCTCCATACTGGGGGACTGAATAATATCATGATTGGGCCCTTGCTGTTTTGTAACTGTTTAGGTGTAAGATGAAATTCACCAGAGATGAAGAATTCACCAACCTGTCCTTAGACCTGTTACCTGGAATTGGAACAGTCGAGCAAATGATCCAAAATTATCTAAAGGTGACCAAACGAATGCCCTAAGTCCACTGCCCGGGTTATGACGGCCATTTAAACCCGATATGCTGATGCTTGTGTACAGAGGACACTTGTGGAGTTCCAATGTGAGTGTGGTTCCAACACGTCATTGCAGCACTCCTCTTTCATCAGCCTGCCAAAGTAAGGAAGTCCCATTTCCTTTTCTGACCCTCTCAATTGTAAAGTGATTTTTTTTTCTACCCACAGAGTGCTGGTCTTGCACCTGAAGCGCTTTGTGTTTTTTTCAGTCTTTGGGTCAATAAAGGTCCGCCGCCCTGTTTGCCTTACAAAGGACTTAGTGGTGACATCCAGACAAGTAAAGTCAACAATAGGTGTTATTAAAAATGTGACTGTCGGTCTATGATAGCCTGTGTTTCCTCACAGGGTGGCGCTTGCTACAGTTTGGTCAGTGTGATCAATCATACTGGCTTCACAACAACCAGTGGTAAAACAAATCTGGTTTAATGATGTACAGTAGGGAAGGGACTCATATGGCTCCATTCCTGGGTGCATTGTGAGAGGAAAAAGGGAGGTTAATAATCTTGCAATGCAGTCTGTTGAAAATGATGGAAAGTGCCACTCTACATAGCAACTGACGCTGTGGTCAAAGTTGGAATTGCCACAAAACACATTTTAAGATACTCAACTGCTGTCTGGCAGCTAAAAGGGATAGTCCACTTCCCCAATTTGTCACATTTCATGTGTTAATAAGTAAACCGCGACGAATGGGGGCCATATGAATCCCCTTCCTACTGTATGCAAAAACAAATACCAGTACCAAAGCTCAATTTCTTGCTAGGACACTACATCAGTGATGGGGTGGACCCGGCAGTGGGAGAAGAGGACTTAACTGATCGCTGGTTTACCTACAATGACTTACAAGTTGAAGAAACAAGTTGTGTTTCTGTGTGCAACCAGCGTCAAACTACTGCCTACGTCCTTTTCTACAGAAAGCATGAGTAGAAGATCCTGCAAATCACCAACAAGTGTTTGATAGGTTCCCTGCTCCTCTCTTGGCCTATGGGTCCAAGACTTGTACCCCAAGTTGTGACGATATGAGAGCCTATTGTTTGGATTTGAGCGCAGCAGAACGGGGTGCCAAAATAATGTTCAGCACCCAGGGATATAAGACAAAGGCAGCTTATGTTCAACAGTACATGAGGAAAGCATGCAGATACATAGCTCCAAGACATTGTTGGATGTCCCCACTCATCCAAAGAAGCTTCAAAGAGGTAAGGGCAACTTTATCTTGCAGATTCATGACTGTTGAGTTTTAAACTCTTTGACTGGTTTATGAGAACATTGACCATGCTGAGGTTCCGGTCAGACATCAAAAAGTAAGACGCTGAACTTGCCAACTTAAATTGTGCACGTCAAAGTACACACACAGTGCAGTATTTACTTGAGTATTTGCAACCTTGTTTGATGCACCTTTGGCAGAAATTACAGCCCCAAGTCTTTTTGAATACAATGCCGCGAGCTTGGCACATATATACAAACCCCGTTTCCATATGAGTTGGGAAATTGGGTTAGATGTAAATATAAACGGAATACAATGATTTGCAAATCATTTTCAACCCATATTCAGTTGAATATGCTACAAAGACAAGATATTTGATGTTCAAACTGATAAACTTTTTTTTTTTTTTTTTGCAAATAATCAGTAACTAGAATTTGATGCCAGCAACACGTGACAAAGAAGTTGAGAAAGGTGGCAATAAATACTGATAAAGTTGAGGAATGCTCATCAAACACTTATTTGGAACATCCCACAGGTGTGCAGGCTAATTGGGAACAGGTGGGTGCCATGATTGGGTATAAAAACAGCTTCCCAAAAAATGCTCAGTCTTTCACAAGAAAGGATGGGGCGAGGTACACCCCTTTGTCCACAACTGCGTGAGCAAATAGTCAAACAGTTTAAGAACAACGTTTCTCAAAGTGCAATTGCAAGAAATTTAGGGATTTCAACATCTACGGTCCATAATATCATCAAAAGGTTCAGAGAATCTGGAGAAATCACTCCACGTAAGCGGCATGGCCGGAAACCAACATTGAATGACCGTGACTTTCGATCCCTCAGACGGCACTGTATCAAAAACCGACATCAATCTCTAAAGGATATCACCACATGGGCTCAGGCACACTTCTGAAAACCACTGTCACTAAATACAGTTCGTCGCTACATCTGTAAGTGCAAGTTAAAGCTCTACTATGCAAAGCGAAAGCCATTTATCAACAACATCCAGAAACGCCGCCGGCTTCTCTGTGCCCGAGAATCTAAGATGGACTGATGCAAAGTGGAAAAGTGTTCTGTGGTCTGACGAGTCCACATTTCAAATTGTTTTTGGAAATATTCGACATCGTGTCATCCGGACCAAAGGGGAAGCGAACCATCCAGACTGTTATCGACGCAAAGTTCAAAAGCCAGCATCTGTGATGGTATGGGGGTGCATTAGTGCCCAAGGCATGGGTAACTTACACATCTGTGAAGGCACCATTAATGCTGAAAGGTACATATAGGTTTTGGAACAACATATGCTGCCATCTAAGCGCCGTCTTTTTCATGAACGCCCCTGCTTATTTCAGCAAGACAATGCCAAGCCACATTCAACACGTCTTACAACAGCGTGGCTTCGTAAAAAAAGAGTGCGGGTACTTTCCTGGACCGCCTGCAGTCCAGACCTGTCTCCCATCGAAAATGTGTGGCGCATTATGAAGCGTAAAATACGACAGTGGAGATCCCGGACTGTTGAACGACTGAAGCTCTACATAAAACAAGAATGGGAAAGAATTACACTTACAAAGCTTCAACAATTAGTTTCCTCAGTTCCCAATCGTTTATTGAGTGTTGTTAAAAGAAAAGATGATGTAACACAGTGGTGAACATGCCCTTTCCCAACTACTTTGGCACATGTTGCAGCCATGAAATTCTAAGTTAATTATTATTTGCAAAAAAAAAAAGTTTATGAGTTTGAACATCAAATATCTTGTCTTTGTAGTGCATTCAATTGAATATGGGTTGAAAAGGATTTGCAAATCATTGTATTCAGTTTATATTTACATCTAACACAATTTCCCAACTCATATGGAAAAGGGGTTTGTATTTGGGCAGTTTCACCCATTCCCTTTTGCCTATTCCTCTTTGCAGCATTTTTCAAGCTCCTTCAGGTTGGATGGGAAGCGTTGGTTTTCATCCAGGATGTCTCTATACATTGCTGCATTCATCTTAGTCTGGGTCTGGGAGGTGACCAAGAACCCGATGGTCACACTGTCAGAGCTGCAGCATTCCACTGTGGAGAGAGGAGAACCTTACACGAAGACAAACATCTCTGCAGCAATCCACCACCAATAAGGCCTGTATGGTATAGTGGTCAGACAGAGGCTATTTATAAGTAAAACATTCCAAAAATGCACCTGACAGAATCTCAGACGATGGGAAAAAAAAGGCTCTGGTCTGATGAGACAAAGGTTGAACTCTTTGGTGTGAATGCAAGGCATCATGTTTGGAGGAAACCAGACAACGCTCATCACCAGACAAATACCATCCCGACAGTGAAGCATGCTGTGGGGATGGTTTTCCAACGGCAACAACTGGGAGACAATTCCGGACAGGGGGAAAGACGATTGCAGCAATGTACACAGAAATTCTGGCTAAAAAAACAACGCTTACCGTCCAAACTGCCCAAAGATAGGCATGCCAAGCTTGTGGCATCGTATTCAAAAAGACTTGAGGCTGTAATTGCTGCCAAAGGTGCGTCAACAAAGTATTGAGCAAAGGCTGTGAATACTTTGTTTTATATTTTTAATATATTTGCAAGATTTAAAAAAAACATTTTCTGTAGAATGTTGACAAAAATTAATGTATTCTATTTTGGAATGAGATAGTAACATAACAAAATGTGGAAAACTGTAAATGGAACATTGTTGGCAGTTTTTGGATGTGTTTTAGAAGGCTTTGTAGGCAGAGTCGATTAATCCCAATACCTGCATTGTCAGCCGCCTCTTATTGGAAGTTTTTCAATACTTACATTGCACATCAATAAGGAAAGACCTGTGTTCTTGTTTCACATAAGGATTGTAGATGGGCAAAATTAAAAAAAAATAACAGTTTCCCTTCAAAATGCCAAAAGCAGCAACCATTGTCCTGGTAATGTCGCAGCGCTAACTACTGTAGCCTTAACAACAACACAGCACTTCCTCATTATGCACCAATGACTGTTACAGAGACAGAGGTTGCATTCACAACACCTATTATGAGCCTCAAACATTACAACCCAAGCAAGTTGTATTTTGTTTGTCTCTATGTTCTGTATTGCTGCAATAATTATGTCAATTTGTTGTGGCTTTTATTTATTTTTCTAACGTATTACTTAGGTATCATTTTATTTATATAGTTGAAGTATTTAAATTACCAGTCTGTTCAAATTGAATTTCACAAAATTTGCTTAAAATTAGTTTTATTTAAAAAAAAATATATATATATATATATATACATACATATTTTATAAAAAAATAATACATTTTAATTAAAAAAAATATATATATATATATATATATAAACATAAATATATATATATATATATATATATATATATATATATATATATATATATATATATATATATATATATATATTCAGATACTTGTGCGTGTTAGTGTATTTAGTCAAGAACGCAGCAGAATTACTAATAGTATGTCTGAAGGTTTGCAAAGTTGTAATGTGTATATATTTTGTGACACCATAAGCACATCAAAGACAAAATACATTAAATACATTATTTGTTTCCTACAAACAACATTAGAGCACTACTGTAACATACAGTCGTACAGTTTTACTACGTGTTATGCGTTAAAGTCTGAAAAACTGACATCTTAATAATTTAAATGATTTCATTAAAGACACGAGTGACATATACACGCGTAATTCCTGTTAGGCGGAACTTTTCTGCTTTAACTGTTTCCCACCGACAACATTCGTTGACGGACCCATAAATGCGTCCACTGGAAAATTGTGGTCGTACAAACAAAATATTTTTTTTTTGCAAGGTTGTCGGATATCTGTAATTATTTTTCCCTCCGCTCTGTAAGGTTGTACATTTATCTCATGTGTTTAATGTTTAGAATGTTTTCAAAGCGTAGCGTGTGTTAAATTGCTGTTGGTGATTGTTGACCGTGTATCTATTGGAATTTCCATACCATTAATACGTGCAATGAAAACAAATGCTCCTTGTTTTAAGAAAAATAGTCGTAATTTTTTACTTATTTCGATGCTTTCCCATATTAAGCAAGTGTCATGTGTACGTATGCGTATATATCCATATTACTAAAGCGACGAATACATAGTCAACATTATACAGTCACTGTTCATAATCATCATATATGTTTCTGTCTTCCAGTGTACGTAACCTACCTTGACGTTGGAGTCAAGATCCAAGAAAAAGCTACAATATCATGGCTTCACTGGTAAGATTCAATGTATCGTTTTTGTAGGCTTGACCTTTTATTTAGTAGGAGTCCTTGTTCTATTTGAAATAAGCATAAACATGGAGGCTTGGTAGGAAAACTACTTGTTTGTGTTGCAGGGGAGCAGCAGTTCTTCAACCACTGAGTACACTGTGCGAGCCCCTAAGTGAGTAACTTGCATATTGTGTTGTATGCATTGGAAAACATCTGGTTATCTCCTATTTTTCTAAGTAAATGTAACAGTTTTTATTCATAGAAAACCTCGGTGGGGTGTCACAAACCGTGGGCGACCACGTAATTATCAAGTGGAATTGTCTTTGTAAATGCAACACTTTTTTTTTTTTTTTTTTTTTACTTTGAGTACCTTAAAGGTTGAAAAGCGCTAAAAAGGTATCCAATCCAATCCAATCCATGTCATTTATATAGCACATTAAAACAACTTGCACAACAATATTAAAAACAATATTTAAATATTATCCTTAGCTCCACCAATGACTGAATAAAAACAAAAAATGAATAAATATAAAACCAATATAAAAATAAATATGATTAAAAACGAATTTAAAGGGTAAAACCAATTAAAACAGTAAATAGAAATCAAAATTTATAATAAAAAAAAACACAGAGGACAACAGAGGACCACACAACTCACATAGTGTTAAAAGCCAAAGAATAAAAATGGGTCTTAAGACGAGACTTAAAACACTCCACTGTGGAAGCAGTTTGAACATGGAGGGGCAGAGTTTTCCTGAGCTTAGGGCCGACCACAGAGAAGGCCCTGTCTCCCCTGGATTTAAGTCTGGTCTTGGGCACCACGAGCTGGAGCTGGCTCTCGGACCTCAGAGCGCGCGCAGGAGTGTAAATTTGGATGAGGTCCGAGATATACTGAGGTGCCAGTCCATGTAAAGCTTTAAAAACAAACGGCAAGGTTTAAAATCAATTCTAAAATGAACAGGGAGCCAGTGCAAACTGTATAGTATAACCCATTTATCATTTATTTATAAATATGATCTCATTTGGGGATGTCCAGTTCAACATTTTTGGCCCAATCCAATACCTGGACAAAAGATTATATAACTGAAAATGTTTTACGGCAAGTAAACATAACACATTTTTTATAAAGATTATCCTATTACATTTAGAAGTTTTCTTGTAAATCGGATGATGTATTACATTTGTGGTATTGAATGTTACTTCAATCCAATCCAATCCACTTTATTTATATAGCACATTTATACGACAAAATGTTTCCAAAGTGCTGCACAACAATATAAAAACAATATTCAAATATTATCCTTAGCTCCACCAATGACTGAATAAACACAAAAAATAAATACATATAAAACCAATATAAAATAACTATGATAAAAAAATATTTTAAAGGGTAAAACCAATTAAAACAGTAAATAGAAATAAACATTTTAAAAACATAGAACAACAGAGGACCATACAACTCACATAGTACTTAAAAAAATTTACAAAATAAAGTGTCTAGTTCACAATAACTAAACAAAAGCAAAGAGTCAGAGTTACTTCCTTGAGATTGTAAATAATAACAAAAACAACCCCCCCAAAAATAGTTATAACAAAAGAAAAACATTGCTCTAATCACTTTAGTTTCATGTTTATGCTGATGCTATACTTCCATCCATCCATTTTCTATCGCTTGTCCCTTTCGAGGTCGGGGGGTGCTGGGGCCTATCCCAGCTGCAGTTGAGCGAAAGGCGGGGTACACCCTGGACAAGTCGCCACCTCATCGCAGGGCCAACACAGATAGACAACATTCACACTCACATTCACACACGAGGGCCAATTTAGTGTACATAGCAATAGTAAAGACATCTGGATTGCTCACTCCTACTTTACATTAAAGCTACAGTGGTTCACTCTTATGTCGTCCTTTGCTCAGCCATTCCTTTTCCTCTAGTTCTCCAGTGAAAATAGTACTCGAAAGAAACCTAGTTTATTTTCTGCCATGGTGGTGAGGATTAATATCGTAGAAGCAGCTTTGCACCGTGGATAGACGACATGTCCGTCGCAGCTTGCTCTCGAATTTGAGCCGGTGTTGTGGCAAGACACTCAGCCTCCTGGAATTCATGCAACTCCGACATGTATGTAACAAGAAATTCAGAAATTGAATATTGTCTTCCTGAGCATGCATCATTTTTTGAAGGAATCCTTTGCCTGAGTACAATCTTTAGCCTTGCAAACACTGAGACACAGTAAAGAACGCCTGGGCTCGGGATCTCATCAGCCTATTGGGGATCAATTAAAAAAGGCACATTTCTGATCAGATCCCATGATCGGGACATTTCTAATTGCATTCAATGGATCAGACATGAAGTATTTTTTGAGGAATTTATATTATTTGTCATGACCTTTTTTATGATTCTGCATGCATTTAATAAATAATTGGCTTATTTCAACTTATAGAAATACCAACAAGAAGTACAACATAATGGCTTTCAATGCCGGAGACAAAGTCAATTGTTCCGGATGGACGCATGTAAGTGTCATGTGTTTCTACATTATTATGTTGATGAAATTGATAGTAACAAAAAATCTAAACAAATAATTCTGTTGATCTTGTTTTTTTAAATCCACGCCCAAACCTCTTCCCTTCAGGCTCGCATGGAGAGGGACATGAGTGCTCGGAAGATTTACGGTGAAGAAGACACGTCTGAGGGTGCAGCCGGCAGTGAGTTTGGCAAAAAGCAACGTGAGGAGGCACGTAGGAAGAAATTCGGCATTGTGACGCGCGAGTTTAAAGTAGAGGACCAGCCCTGGATCCTTAAAGTCAACGGCAAGGCCGGCAAGAGGTGAGACACGAGACATTTGTTTCGTATCGTCAACTCAGAATGTGTTGTTAAATATGTTTTGTCTTTGTTAAAAGGGAAGCTGAACTACCTTCTTACTATGTCTGTTTAAAGGTTTAAAGGTCTGAAGAAGGGCGGCGTCACAGAGAATGCCTCCTACTACATCTTCACACAGTGTCCTGATGGGGCCTTTGAAGCCTTCCCTGTGCATGGCTGGTACAACTTTACCCCGCAGGCTAAACACAGAACTCTCACTGCTGAGGAGGCCGAAGAGGAGTGGGGCAGGTGAGAGGGGGGCTCATTTGTTGTGTGTACACATGCAGTACAGGCCAAAAGTTTGGACACAATGCGTTTTCTTTATTTTCATGACTATTTACATTGCAGATTGTCACTGAAGAAATCAAAACTATGAATGAACACATGTGGAGTTATGTACCGTATTTTTCGGAGTGTAAGTCGCTCCGGAGTATAAGTTCACCGGCCGAAAATGCATAATAAAGAAGGAAAAAAACATCTATAAGTCGCACTGGAGTATAAGTCGCATTTTTTGGGGACATTTATTTGATAAAACCCAACACCAAGAATAGACATTTGAAAGGCAATTTAAGATAAATAAAGAATAGTGAACAACAGGCTGAATAAGTGTACGTTATATGACGCATAAATAACCAACTGAGAACGTGCCTGGTATGTTAACGTAACATATTATGGTAAGAGTCATTCAAATAACTATAACATATAGAACATGCTATACGTTTACCAAACAATATACGTTTACAATCTGTCACTCCTAATTGCTAAATCCCATGAAATCTTATACGTCTAGTCTCTTACGTGAATGAGCTAAATAATATTATTTGATATTTTAAGGTAATGTGTTAATAATTTCACACATAAGTCGCTCCTGAGTATAAGTCGCACCTATGAAAAAAACTGCGACTTATAGTCTGAAAAATACGGTACTTAACAAAAAAAGGTGAAATAATTGAAAAGTTTTATATTCTAGTTTCTTCAAATTAGCCACCTTTTGCTCTGGTTACTGCTTTGCACACTCTTGGCATTCTCTCAAATGAGCTGTAAGAGGTAGTCACCTGAAATGGTTTTCACTTCACAGGTGTCATAGATGCCTTCAGTGACAATCTACAATGTAATTAGTCATGAAAATGCATTGAAATGAGAAGGTGTGTCCCAACTTTTGGCCTGTACAGTATGTATGAATATGTGTGTATACTAATGTAAAACTGTTCATTTTTATTAACCAGAATCCCGGTTAATAACCGGAAACGAGAAAAGGCTATAAACTGTATGCTAATCAGTAAAGGTGGGAATCTTTAGCCACCTCAAGATTTGATTACGATTATGATTCAGGAGCTACGATTCGATTAAAAATCCATTATTAATGCATTTTTGATTTATGTATCTTGATGCGTGCGTCCCCGCCTCCACCCACAGAGACAAAGAGAGTAGACGACTGGCATGAAGCTTCACTCCATTTCTTTCATTTTGCTATGGATAGCTCAAAAAGTTTTAGGCACATTATAATAAGACATTTAGGAAATGTGAACAAATGGGATGAGGAACAAGTGATCACCGTCTTGATTCAGGACTTTTTAACTAATGGGAGGTCGGGTCTGGCAGACGTCTGCCCTCTGCGAGTGCTTTTCTAGTTGTGGTGAATTGCAGTTACAACTTCATACTAAAAGCTTTTTCTAATATTTCCACCCACTCTTTCAGCTAAATAAAATGCGATTAACGTAGGGCTGTGGAAATGGCTAAAAACTGTCACGATATAAGTGTTTGTATATGTCTATATTGATAATTATTAATGTTTTCATGACCTATCGAAAATAAAGACCAGAAGAAAAATATCTTAAATGTAACAATTTTTTTAAAATGTACTTTCCTCTGATTGTATTCCGCTCAGCTATCAAGACAGAAAGGAAATGTCAACACAACCATGGAAAAGACAATTGTAAAATCACATTTAACAATAACTTCTTCGAAATAAGATGCAAAAATAAGGAATACATAAGAAATACTTAATAAAGTGTAAACAAAAAATAGTGAAAAGTGTGAAAATGTTAACATAGAGAAAGAAACCCGAGAAGAACTATTTTCTGCTATTTGTGCTCAAGGGGTCCGACTACGGGCAGTTTAAAAGAAAAAAAACTCCTATGTTGTCCTGGTGAGTTTTCTACATTTAAAACATTTCCTTGTGGTCTACATAACATGTAATGGTGTTTTTTGGTCAAAATGTTTCATAGATTTATGTATATGTTTTTTAGAGCGTTTTCTAGCTGCTTGCTGATAAGATGCGCTGTTTTTTCGGAAGTCTTATGTACGTGGTTCCACTTCGACAGCGTCGTCTCCCCTGCCATCTTTGTTTTAGTTTTTAGCACTTCCAAGTTACAACTATACGCTACTTTGTATTAGAAAGGGCAACAGCAGAGGATGCATGTGCATGTGCGAGCCAGTCTGCCCTACAACTAGAGGATAGCAGAAGAAGGAGTTTATTGACAACATTGTGGCCTAATAATGGCGGACTTGTGCAAAGCATTTTGGGTAAAACTACTATATTTTGATAATCTGCTGATGTCACAGGTTGTGCAAATTCCAAATGGTTTGTTTGAAGTAAGAAGGAAGGCAAGATTGTTTTATAAATATCTCCGCCATGCCTCAATGGTTTGATTTCAAATCTTCGGGACTTATGCAGATCCCAAATACACAAACAGGTACCAATGGGTAAGAAAAGTTTGCATAATAGGTCCCCTTTAAGACTCAAAACAACAGAGCCTCCCTCTTCTGTTGAAGCAATTAAATGTACATTACATTTAGCCTCAATTACTTCATAACGGGTTGAATAAACAATTAATCTGTTGTATTTGACAGAATGCTTGATTATCAATTTATTATAATGTCAAACCGTAATATGTTTTCGATGTGGAAAGCTAAAAAATGATTATGAAAGAACTTGAAAAGGGCCTGAATTTAACATTGTAGTGTCAGAACTACATCCTGCATTGGATCCCAATATCAAATGTACCTAATTATGTGTCCGGTTAGTCTCACATTAATTTCCTTACATATTTAGAAGGAACAAGGTGGTGAATCACTTCAGCATCATGCTTCAGAGGCGGCTGCGCGAGCAGGAGCGTGGTGACGACGACGACGATGAGAGCGAGAAATCGGGGAAGAAGAAAAAGAAAAGCGGCGGACGTGGGGGCGACCTTCGCATCCACGATCTTGAAGACGACTTGGACATGAGCAGCGACGAAAGCGACAACAGTATGGGCGATGGTAAGGGGAAGCACGTTAGAAGATTGTACATGCCCAACATGTACCGTCCGTGTTTCCTTGGCTTAGATGGAGAAGGCAAGACGAAAGCAAAGTCTGACGCGGGTAAAGGAAAAGCAAAGAAGAAGAAAAAGAAGGGCAGTGACAAGGAGGCTTTGGAAGATAGTGATGATGGTGACTATGAAGGTCTTGAGGTGGATTACATGTCCGATGAAAGCAGGTCAGATTCATGGCTTTAGAAAACTAACAAAACTTATTTCGCTATATGATTTGTCATTTTGTCTTCCCAAAGCAGTTCAGAAGATGAACCAGAAAAAGGAAAGCCCCGCAAGGAAGACCTTCCTAAAGGTCTCGCATTAGGATGGTTCATTTTACACAATCAATTGTCAGGTGTGTGCTGAAATGGTTGTCTCTTTTTTTTGTAGGCATTGATGAGGATTCTGAAAGTGAGGAAGAGAGCGAGGAGGAAAAACAGAACGAGGAGGAAGCAAAGGAGGAGGAAGAGGAGGAGGAAGTGAAGAAAACACAGGCACAGACAGAAAAGAAGAAGAAAAAAGGTATACGATTAAAGCTTTGTTTTTCGAACTTGTTTCACCGAGTACCACCTCAGAAAAAACTTGCCTCTACTAAAGAGACCTAAGTATTCAAAAACAACAAGGCAGAGGTTTTATTTGACAAGTATATTTAATATTTTGGCCACTGTAACATTGCACACAGTTTGAACAGTAACACTGTGTTTGAATTTAAGAAAATAAAACACTGTTCTTTAATCAAATAATGTTTTTGGTGTACCACTTGATGGAGCCTGCGCACCACTAGTGGTACATGTACCACTGTTTTGGAATAACTGCTTTAAAGTAACAAACACCAGTTGCTTGTCCCTTTAATGAAGTGCAACAAAATACTGTATTGACCCAAATTTCACCTTTTAAAAAGATAAAATTAACTTAACCCCTCGTTTGCGAACTTGCCGATTCTTTTTAGCCACTTTTTTAGAGCAGGTAGCTGCTGTGACTGCATCTCTCTAGGTCACTGGTGTGTGAGTGGCAGAAGGAAAAGCTCTGAAGTGCTAAAGGAGAATTTGTTTGACACCATTTGTTGCTTTGCAAATCTCTTAACCCTTAATATAAAATTACCGCTTTTTCAGTTTTTCTTTTCAAAGGGAAAAATACTGTCTTATATTTGAGTCAATATGGTGCTAGTAACACTTTCCAGTATGATGGTTCAATTAGGGATGTGCTCATCGATTTGCCACTGACAAGTATCAGCCGATTTTCGAGAAAAAGTATGTGATCGCCATTGCCTTTTAATGCCATCAAAAACGCTGACCCTCTCTGGCTGACTGTATTTATTTTTAGTCTTCCGGTTGACAAGCGGCTAGCAGCTAATTATGTGTCTCCATGCACAGTGTGGAGTCGCTCCCCTAAACTAACCTAGCTAACTATCCTGTCTCAACTGATCATCCTTGAGATGTTCCTCCAGCTTAATTGGAATCCACCTAAATTAAGTTGGTTGAACATGATTTGGAAAGGCACACACCTGTCTATGTAGAAGTTCCCACACTTGTCAGTGCATGGCAGCACACAAACCAAGCATAAAGTTGAAGGATTGTCTCGAGGCACAAATTTGGGGAATGGTACACAAAAATATCTGCTGCCTTTATAAGATCCCAATTAGCACTGTGACCTCCATCATCCGAAAATGGAAAAGGTTTGGAACCACCAGGACTCTTGCTCGGGCTGGCCGACCGTCTAAACTCAGCGATTGGGGGAGAAGGACCCGAGTCAGGGAGGTGACCAAGAATCCAACAGTTACTCTGTCAGAGCTACAGTATCCTGCTGTGGAGAGAGGAGAACCTTACAAAAGGACAACCATCTCTGCAGAAATCCAACAAACAGGCATGCATGGTAGTGTGACCAGACGGTAGCCATTCCTTCGTAAAAGTTTGCCAAAATACACCTCAGAGACTCCGACCATGAGAAACAAAATTCTCTGTTCCGATGAGACAAAGATT
Organism: Nerophis lumbriciformis; assembly: GCF_033978685.3. Lineage (NCBI taxonomy): Eukaryota > Metazoa > Chordata > Actinopteri > Syngnathiformes > Syngnathidae > Nerophis > Nerophis lumbriciformis. Next base: position 20,894,687 of record NC_084569.2, read on the forward strand.
GAACTCGTTGGTGTGAATGTCAGGCGTCATGTTTGGAGGAACCCAGGTACCACTCATCACCAGGCCAATACCATCCCTACAGTGACGCATGGTGGTGGCAGCATCATGCTGTGGGGATGGTTTTCAGCGGCAGGAACGGAGACAAGTCAGTATAGAGGAAAAGATGAATGCAGCAATGTGCAGAGACATCCTGGATGACAACCTGCTCCAGAGCGCTCTCAAACTCAGACTGGGGCGACGATGCATCTTTCAGCAGGACAACGACCCAAAGCACAGAGCCAAGATATCAAAGGAATGGCTTCAAGACAACTCTGTAAATGTCCTTGAGTGGTCCAGCCAGAGCCCAGATCTGAATCCTGGTGAACATCAGTGGACAGATCTGAAAATGGCTGTGCACTGACGCTTCCCATCCAACCTCATGAAAATTGAGAGGTATTGTAAAGAGGATTGGACGAAACTGCCCAAAGATAGGTGTGCCAAGCATGTGACATCATATTCAAAAATACTTGAGGCTGTAATTGCTGCCAGAAGTGCATCAACATAGTATAGGCAAAGGCTGTGAATACGTATTCACATGTGATTTCTTAGTTTTTTATTTTTATTACATTTTCTAAAATGTATTTAATTGGACAAAACAATAATTTATTACATTTTGGAATAAGGCTGTCACATAACACAATGTGGAAAAAGTGCAGGGCTGTAAATACTTTGTGGATGCTCTGTAGTTAAGTTATTACGTCCTACATGCCCTAAGTGGGCGGAATATACTGAGTAAAACACATTGAAAACTTAGCGCCCTTTAGGCATATCTGTCAAGGTTGCAAACAGCCCCTTTAAGTGTCGTAACATTTTCTGGAAGACTAGGCTAAACATGTTACGCATTGATAACAAGCCAGGAGCATGCATGCTAATAGCTAAGCTCATCGTTAAACTTGCTTTAAACAACACCACAAAATAAGTAGTATGTGTAAAATATCAACACAAGCGCGATTAGTTACCTAGTTTTTTTTTAAAGTTGTTTTTGTTCATGTTCATTTCCCTAGAAACAGGAGGACCTTAAGGGCAAAAACCAAAGGATTTAAATACATAGTACCGTATTTGGAACCACGTAAATAAGACAAAACGGCGCTTACTGAAACACCTTCAGAAAGCGGTCTGTAAAACATGTTATGTAGACCACGAAAAAGTGTTTTAAATGTAGAAAGAAAATCATAACATGACCTCTGTTAATGCGCCTTATAAGCCTTTTGTGTGAAAATAGACCCTCTCATCGGCAGTGCGTCTTATATTTCGGTGTGCCCTATAGTTAAAAAAATACGGCATTGTATGCTCGTTTAGTGTTTGTGTACGGTTGACATTGTTTTGATCATTCATTTGTATGTAATAAAGAAGAATAAGGAACTAGTTTAATATGCGCTTTTCTACCTTCAAGGTACTCAAAGCGCTTTGACACTATTTCCACTTTCACACACATTTACACACTGATGGCGGGAGCTGCCATGCAAGGCCCTAACCACGACCCATTAGGAACAAGGGTGAAGTGTCTTGCTCATGGGGATCGAACCAGGAACCCTCAACTTGCTGGCATGACCGCTCTATTAACAGAGCCACGCCATCCCTGTATATAATATTGTGTTGGAATTGTTAGTGTCAAAAGCACTCACCATGAATACATTGAAAAAATGTACAGTTAATACATTTGATTGTATCAGTAATGGTATCAGCCGATCTCACAAATGAATGATCGGAATTGGCAGCACAAAACTGATCAGAACATTCCATTCAACATTCAATATATATAAAGCCATTGTTAAAGTATGCAAAACTCAACATTGCAGTAGTTACACCTAATGTCATTGCTTGTTCTGAGTGTATTGAATAAAGGGTTAATGCGAAGTGTTAATTGTTACAGACAGTAGCGGAGAATCGGACACCTCGGACGACAGCGACATCGAAGGCGAGACAGCCTCTGCTTTGTTCATGGTGGGTTATGATTGTGTGTGTGCGCATGTTCACGTGTGCAATGTTTTAACATGGCTGGCTGTAGAACAAATCTAGTAGAGATATTCTAGCGTATAGTGACTCTGATCCTTTTAGGTTGATCATTTTGTTTTTGCAGGATTTTTTTATCATTGCACATCACTCTTCCCTCTCCTAGAAGAAACGCACACCACCAAAACGTGGAGGTGGGCGGGGCTCTGCAGGAAGCTCCAGGACTGGCAGCCGCCCGGGGACCCCATCCATAGACTCTGCCGCCACCTCCAACACTCTCCGTGCTGCTGCTAGCAAGCTTGAGCAAGGTGCGCACATATCTACATTATGGATTATGACTCAAAGCACGACAATAATGGATTGGATTTATATAGTGCTTTTCTAAACACTCAAAGCACTTCACAGAGAAGTGAGACCCCATCATGCACATTATACGGACACAAGTATTGGTACTTCCATCTAATACATGTGCAGAAAGTGCAAATATAGTTGGTCCTTCCTTTGTAGCTACTTTTTAACAGCTTCCTCTCTTGTGAGAAGAGAAGACTGCCTCACCATCTCTTTTCTAGTTCATCAGAGGTCAGTCAGGTTCTTTGAATTTAGCTTTATTCATTATTCAACCCTTGGAGTATATTAAGGACTTTTTGATCCTTTGCTCTATTTTTGGCCATATATTTGGTTGTGTTACTCTGAACTGAATTAGTTTTTCTAAGAAGATTTAAATTCAATTTTAATATAAAATGTTTTCATATTCTTTCTTATGTCAAAAATACACTTGGAAATTATTTTAATTAACCCAGTTAAGTACAGCGAGAATGGAAAAAGTCCTGAAGGAGTTCAAATGTATTTAAAAAAATTTGGATTCACACTTTCCCCCCAAAAAACTGCATTCATACTTTCCCTGATATGAAGTCTGATATTAGAACATGTTACATTAAACATTAAATGTAAAATGGTAACTTTTGGGAAAATGGGAACTTTTTTATCCCATGATAGTCAACTGATATAGTTTAGGGTTGTAAAATATAAAAATAAAACAATGCATCAAAATTATTTTTATTATTAGTAGTATTCAGGCCTGATCTTTAGCTCAGTACCCCAGACCTTTAACATTTACTATATGGATGATAAATAATTGTATACAAATGTTTCAATACAAAGAAAGCTGACATAAGTTGAAATGGGCATTCAAAGGGTTAAAATGAAAACAAAAACAAACCAGGACATGTTAGGTATTTTTATTTAAGGATAAAGTTGATAGAGATTTGAGCAAAAAATAAATAAATATGAAGCCAAAATTTTGATACACTTAACTCCCTGAGGACTTTTTTGTCCTGGCCGCGTTTAGCTGCCACTAAATTATGTATGTCCCAGAGGGTTAAAAGGTGTACTGTACAATACTGACCATATAGTGACTGCAACGCCTTATATCACCATCCATCAATCAAACGTTTTTTATATTGCGCTTTTCATGCATGCACTGTGCCAACAAAAAGTGCTTTACACCAAAACAAAAAAAGAAGAGATGAAAACATTGAGGGAAAAACACCACCTTTGAGGCGTCCACACTGGAGAATAACTACAATTAATACCATCTAAAACAGTATAAAACATGTTTAAAAATATATGTAAAAAATTAATGATAACTAGTACATTAGTAAATGAATTAAAACATAACATTGAGAGAACAATAGTAGTATTAGCAACCCAAGCAGAGGGAACCCAAGCAGTCACGGGGAGAACCTCTCCAAGGTTTCTCATAGTCATTCACATCGACGTCCCACTGGGGTGAGTTTTTCCTTGCCCTTATGTGGGCTTTGTACCGAGGATGTCGTTGTGGCTTGTGCAGCCCTTTGAGACACTTGTGATTTAGGGCTATATAAATAAAGATTGATTGATTGATTGATTGAACATGCAAATTCCACACAGAAAGACCTTGTATTTAGTAAAAATAAAAGGCCGGTGGCAGAGGACCTCAGGATCTGTGAGGGTGGGTATGATAGAAGCGGGTCAGATAATAAGAAGGCGCAAGGCCATTAAGACATTTAATAACTAATAATAGAACTTTAAAATAAACCCTGAAGGGAACGGGGAGCCAATGTAAAGACTGTGTAAGGTGTAATGTGCTCTCGCCCTCTGGTCCTCGTCAGCACGCGTGCAGCTGAGTTTAGTAATAATTGTAGGGTTCTGATATTATTTTTGGGAAGACCAGAGAGCAGGGCATTACTATAGTGTAAGCGACAGGAAATAAAAGCCTGCAATAGCACCTCATTGCTGGCCTGGGAGAGAAACAGGCGGACTCTGCCTATGAAGCTAAAAACCTATTTTTGTACTATTTTTTAAAATTGAGGGAAAGAGTCAGCTTTGAGTCAAAAATTACACCCAGATTCTTAATGGATTGTGTAAGTTTAAAATCTTGTAATTTTGGTAAAAGTTTCTCTCTCTATAAAACCATTTTTGTTCTGGTTGAGCTGTAGGAAATTCACTGCCATCCATGACTTGATGTCTACAATGCAGTTAAAAGGGTATCTATTGGTCCTGTGTCATCAGGAGACACAGCAATGTACTACTGTGGATCATCAGCATTACTGTGGAAACTGATGTTCCTCTGAATTACTTTCCCAATAAGCAACATATAAGATTAAAAAGAATTGGACCTAAAATTGAGTCTTGGGGAACCCCACATCTTATCTCATGGGTTCCTGAGGAACTTGCATTGTTCTGCCCTTTTAGTTTTTAAAGTGTACGACTTGTCCAGTGTGTACTCCGAGTGCAGCTGTGATAGGCTCCAGCACCCCCTGCGACCTTGAGAGGGATAAGCGGTAGAAAATGGATGGATTTCATGGAAGCTTTTATTTTAACATGCACTGTGAAATTGTGTGCTTTTATTTTGACATGCACAGTGGCATCTGTTATGTTAGACATCTGACATCAAAGAGCCTCGTAACCAAGGTGAAAATCAGTTCTTCAATCACATCTAAGCTGTAAACTGCATTGTTCAACTTCTTGCAAGCTTTGTGTCATTCTTTTGAATAATTTCATGTTGTCTTCACTTTGATATAAGGATGTCTTTATTTACTGCTATGCAATCTTTTGTGTATGTATATTTGTATGTTTTCTTTAGTTTCAATCTGGTTCATACTGGATTTGAGCTTAGATGCTACTTCCTGACTCCCGTATTCAAAATGGAAGGAGTTTGGGTTGCACATACAAGGGGAACAGTAATTAATTAAGTTAAAGTACCCATGATTGTCACACACACACTAGGTGTGGCGAAATTTTTAGTACATACTAAATTTGCAGTATGCATAGTTGCATAGTATGCAATCGACAAAATCTAAATAAATCAAGGGAGTTGTACTTTTTAACAAGTTACCATCTGGACCCGGGTAGAAAACAAAGGTTGTCTTGTATTTGGGGTCTAGAGATTTTAAATATGCAGTCACTCACTTCTCAACTAAGTCAGAGCTTCTCCTCCTGTCACTCACACACAGCAGTGACCAGGAGAGATGAAGCCGTGAGTGGAAAAAAATGGTCTCAAAGACAAACAGAGAAGAAATTATAATTTAAAAATAAGGTGATCTGATCAATGAAACCGTCAAACAATTATCAGAATTTTTGTATAAAGCGGGGGTCAGGAACCTGCGGCTCTCAAGCCACATGCGACTCTTTAGTGCTGTCCTTTATGGTTCCCTGGAGCTTTTTCAAAAATGTATGAAAATGTAAAAAGGTGAGGGAAAATATTTTTCTGTTTTAATATGGTTTCTGTAGGAGAACAAACATGACCCCTAATTGTGAGAAATCCCACTGTTTATTTTAAACATGCCTCACTGATGGGAGTATTTGGCAAGCGCCGTTTTTTCTTACTAATTTTTGCAGTCCTCACCGTAGTTTGTTTACATATACAACTTTCTCCGACACTGCCACAGAAATGTGTGTTTTATGACACTCCTTTGTCTCATTTCGTCCACCGAACGTGTTATGCTTTGCGTGGATGCACAAAGGTGAGCTTTGTTGATGTTATTGACTTGTGTGGAGTGCTAAATCTATTAGAGGAAGACAGCCTGCAGTTTGCTTTAACTTGGACACACACATCTACCGTATACCTTTGGCCATTCTAAGAGTAATTTCCAGGAGTTATCTCACCCTCTGAGAAGCATCTGTTTTACAAATTGTTTCCATTGTTGTTAAAATGTGTACAATAAATATTACATTTCAACATTTCTGTCCACGAAGATTTGCGTCGGCCTGCGACAGTCATTTTGATAGTAGTCTAATATAGCTAATATATACAGTTACATCATGTGATGCCTTCATTATAATACTTATATAAGACTTTTAAAGTCATTTTGATAGTAGTCTAATATAGCTAATATATGCACTTACATCATGTGATGCCTCAATTATAATACTTACATAAGGCTTTCGTTTTTTTGCAGCTCCAGACAGATTTGTATTTTTGCATTTTTGGTCCTCTATCAACATTCTGGGTTACTGACCCCTGGTATAAAGGAATTTTAAGAATTGAATTTGCCCTTTTTCTACCAAAATATTGCCTAGTCACATTTTCATTGTTCTATATTCTACTTTTACAGATAAGCGTGCGCCAATGCTAATTTAAAACTCCTTTTTCCGACAGGTAAAAGACAGACTCAAGGTCCAGGCACTGACTCACCAGCTGCCAAAAGACTCAAGATGGACCCCAGCAGCCAGAGTCCTGCTCCCTCTGGGAAAAGTACACCTCAACCCCCATCAGGGAAATCTACTCCTAGCTCCAGGTGACCTTTCAGCACTCGTCATTCATTTCACTGTTATCTTTCCAGTGACTGTAGCTCTTCTTTCCTGTCTGACAGTGATGTGCAGCTAACAGAAGAAGCGGTCCGCCGCTACCTTACCCGGAAACCGATGACTACTAAAGACCTGTTGAAGAAGTTCCAGGTCAAGCGCACGGGCCTGAGCGCTGATCAGACTGTCAACGTGCTAGGGCAGATTCTGAAACGCCTCAATCCAGAGCGTAAAAATGTTAACGATAAAATGCACTTGTATCTCTCGGAATAAACAAGAACATCCGGAGATGGAGGGCCAGTGAAGGAGTCGTTTTAAAGTGTTTCTTGCTGTGACATAATACCGGATCTGAAATCAATACATGAGGTGTCAAGGGTTTACTGGTAAGCCACTTTTTTTCCTCTAAAGTGAAAAATCATCACTAGGAACTAGTGTGTTCTGTTCAGTATATTTTGTATTAAAATATATTGCTTGTATGTAAGCTATTTCTTTTTAGATTAGCTTTAGACCTTAGGAATTAGAATTTAGGAATCACTTTTTTAGGTGCTTCTAAAGGTGTACTGAACATGTAAATGATGTGCTAACATTAAACACTTATTGACTCAACGTGATCATGTTATGTACATTTCATATATTGGCCACAAATAAGCCGGAGGTCGTCCTTGTAGGGGACGAGCAGACGTATAAAACAGGTTCAAGGAGTCATGCAAATATTAATTCAAATGTGCCATTTGAATGCCAAGTACATGTTCAACTTGAACAACGAGCACATATGGTTCCATTGTTGGTTCAGTACAGTGCAAGCCTTTACAGGTCCTAAAGTGTAATATTCAGTCTTTGAATCGCCGCTGCCCCCTACGGGTTATTGTGTGAAAACTGAAAAGATTGTTGGGTGAATACTCCCACATTTTTCAACCATTCCATCAAAACATTGCACTTATTTGAGCTGATTGTTTTTATGTCCAAAATATTTGTAGTTATCCTGGATTACCTGCATTTTTGTAACACATATTCTCTACTCAAACTAACATCAAAATGCTCCTTGATAATGACTCAACTCCACTGAACAAAAATATAAACGCAACACTTTTGTTTTTGCTCTCATTTTTCATGAGTTGAACTCAAATATCTAAAACTTTAACTCTATACACAAAATACATAGTTCTCTCAAATATTGTTCACAAATCCAAATCTGTGTAAGTGAGCATTTCTTGTTTGCCAATATAATCCATCCCACCTCACAGGTGTGGCATATCAAAATGCTGATTAAACAGCATGATTATTGGACAGGTGTGCCTTAGGCTGCCCACAATAAAAGGCTATTCTGAAATGTGCAGTTTTATCACACAGCACAATGCCAGAGATGTCGCAAGTTTGAGGGAGTGTGCAGTTGGTATGCTGACTGCAGGAATGTCCAGCAGAGCTGCTGCTCGTGAATTGAATGTTCATTTCTCTACCATGAGCCGTCTCCAAAAGCATTTCAGAGAATTTGGCAGTACATCCAACCGGCCTCACAACCGCAGACCACGTGTGACCACACCAGCCCAGGACCTTTACATCCAGCAGGTGCACCTCCATGATCGTCTGAGATCAGCCAGCTGGACAGCTGCTGCAATAATTGGTTTGCATAAAATTATTTCTGCACAAACTGTGAGAAACCGTTTAAGGGAATTGTGTTGCACTGTGTGTGGCAAATGATGGTCACACCAGATACTAATTGTTTCTTGGACCCCCCCCCCAATAAAGCAAAACTTCACATTTCAGAATGGCCTTTTATTGTCGGCAGCCTAAGGCACACTTGTGCAATAATCATGCTGTTTAATCAGCATCTTGATATGCCACACCTGTGAGGTGGGATGGATTATCTTGGCAAAGAAGAAATACTCACCAACACAGATTTAGACAGATTTGTGAACAATATTTGAGAGGAATAGGTATTTTGTGTACCGGTATATAGTAAACATTTTAGATTTTGGCTTTCAACTCATAATAAAGCGGAGCAAAAACAAAAGTTACCGTATTTTTCGGAGCAGTCGAAAATGCATAATAAAGAAGGAAAAAAACATAAGTCGCATTTTTTGGGGAAATTTATTTGATAAAACCCAACACCAAGAATAATTTAAAATAAATAAAGAATAGTGAACAACAGGCTGAATAAGTGTACGTTATATGAGGCATAAATAACCAACTGAGAACGTGCCTGGTATGTTAACGTAACATATTATGGTAAGAGTCATTTAAATAACTATAAACATATAGAACATGCTATACGTTTACCAAACAATCTGTCACTCCTAATCGCTAAATCCCATGACATCTTATACGTCTAGTCTCTTACGTGAATGAGCTAAATAATATTTGATATTTTACGGTAATGTGTTAATAATTTCACACATAAGTCACTCCTGAGTAAAAGTCGTATAACTGCGACTTATAGTCCGAAAAATACAGTAATATTTTGTTCAGTATAGATAGCATGCTAGCTTCTAAACTAATTGTTGCTGGTATAGGCCTCAATCAAATACATCAATTGATGCATGTTAACTGTTAGCATGTTAACGTTAATATTCTAGCTTTTTAGCTAATTTTGCAGGTATAAACTTCAAATATTTACTTCACGCATACCAACTTTGCAAGTATGCTCTAAAGTGAAATATGTTCAACTTTTAGTTAGTGTATCCATTTTTTCCAAAACCTTTAAGTACCGGTAGTAAATCTATTATTATTGTGCTAGCTGTTGTTTTGCTCATTTTGCAGGTATTGGCACAGAAGTCATACTTTGTTACTTGATGCTATCTGGCTAATGTGCCAACTGTTAGCATTTTTGTTACGTCTTTTAAGCGTTCACATGCAATTTCTACTGAAATTGCATTTTCTAGTGCAGAAATTCTCAAACTGTGGTACGTGCACCACTAGTGGTATGCCAAAGATGGTGGACGTCTTTGGAGGTGGGAGGAAGCTGGAGTACCCGTAGAGAACCCACGCAGTCAGGGGGAGAACATGCAAACTCCACACAAAGACCCCGAGCCTGGGAATTGTGCTGCCCGCATAGGTGAGATTTTTTTTTTTCCAGTTTTGACATCAGCTGATATCTGCACACATGGGATAGATTTAACCGAAGATCTTAGCCGGAGGTTGGCATTGTCGTCTGACAATGTAGTCAATAAGTTCCTTATTTTTCTCTATCCTCTATCCACAATTTCCCTTGTGGATCAATAAAGTTTGTCTAAGTCTAAGTTGTGGGGCAGACTGGCTCGTACCAATTCTAAGACAAAGTAGCATATTGTTTGAGCTTAATCTGTCATTACTCTGAATGGAATCGCTAAAAACTACAACATATATGGCGGGGGAGATGACACTGTCGAAGTGGAGGCACGTAAATAAGACACATCCTGAAGACACAATCAAAAAGCCGCTTGAAAACGGTCTCTAAAACATAATTTATGCAACATTTTGACCAAAGAACCACCATTACATGTTATGTAGACCACAAGGAAGTGTTTTATATTTAGAAAAAATCATAATATGACCCCTTTTATTAATTGAAAAGGAATCTGTTCATGATTCATGAAAATATTGACTGATACCTTCAATAATATGGAACTGGCTATGTTCTCAGATGTCCATAAATTAATAAAAAGTGCTGATACACCAGTTTCAACAAATTATTTAGGTGAGTTATTGTTGCTTTTATCCCGGAAGGTTTCGACAAATAACAGAAATTCTGCGCTGTCGAGGCACTTTCTCTCCGTTAAACACTGACTCTTCATCTTTAAGGATCTCGTGAGTGAAGTCATACCTGGCCTGGTCCCTGTAGTGAGAGTTAATAAAGCCGTTATTAGTTCCATAAAAACAGAGTAGGATCGCGGCTGCTTTTCATGTTAAACCTGAGAATATAGAGGGAGCGTCGGGGCAGCAGCAGGTCCAGCCACTCACTGGGAGTGTCTCCTTTGACCAGGCGCATGACACAATCTGACAGCAGACTCAACCCAGTGATGGTGCTGCCACAGAACTGGTAAGAAAACAAGAGCACATATGTTATTCATTCGTGTTGATGTGAATTTAATCTAAGGATGACTTACTTTGACACTGTCAATGTGAGGTTTGATGTAGCCGGTCTTGTCCAGATCGAGGACGTGTACAGGTCCGAGGAGAGAGCTACCAGCCGCAAACGCGCCAGACCGGACCCGATTCAAGATATTCTGACATTCTGTCCCCCACGTCACACGCTCGGTTTCTCTGTATCCATGAATGGCCTGAATGAGAGGAGGTAAGAGTGACTCAGTTATAATCATGATGCAAATATACTTTTTGAGAATATGAACATAAAAACAATGTCATTTTAACATTTAAAGAAACAAGACTACATAAAACCCTTAAAAGTACAACATCGCAATGACTAGAACTATAGTTTGTTTGAAGAATCAAAAAGGTGACTTCTTCGCAAGCCAGTCAGACCACAGACCCATTGAAATGAATACATAGGAAACAAATTATTCAATTTATTTCATATACAAAACACAATTAACAGAGTAAAAAAAATATTTTGTTTTTATTACGGCTGTGCCATCCATCAATCCGTATCGGTTATTACACTTAATGTTATTTAATGTGGGCAGCACGGTGGAAGAGGGGTTAGTGCATGTGCCTCACAATACGAAGGTCCTGAGTAGTCCTGAGTTCAATCCCGGGCTCGGGATCTTTCTGTGTGGAGTTTGCATGTTCTACCCGTGACTGCGTGGGTTCCCTCCGGGTACTCATGCCTCCTCACACCTCCAAAGACATGCACCTGGGGATAGGTTGATTGGCAACACTAAATTGGCCCTAGTGTGTGAATGTGAGTGTGAATGTTGTCTGTCTATCTGTGTTGGCCCTGTGATGAGTTGGCGACTTGTCCAGGGTGTACCCCGCCTTCCGCCCGAATGCAGCTGAGATAGAACCTCACCCCGAAAGGGAAAAGCGGTAGAAAATGGATGGATGGCTTATTAATGCAGATCACAAACACTGATGCTCTCTGGCTGACAAGCGGCTAGCAGCTAATTATGTGTCTCCATACACAGTGTGGAGCCGCTCCCCCAACCTGATAATAATCACCTCATTACGGAAAATTAACTGCCTTTCTTAGTATCTTAAGTAGCATTATCATTGGAGGACAAGATTAAACATGTTGCACGCCGAGAAAAAGCCAGAAGCAAGCATGCCAATAGCGAAGATAACCAATCCAATCCACTTTACTTATATAGCACATTTAAACAACAAAAAAGTTTCCAAAGTGCTGCACAACAATATTAAAAACAATATTCAAATATTATCCTTAGCTTCACCAATGACTGAATAAAAACAAAAAATAAATAAATATAAAATAAATATAAAATAAATATAAAAATAAATATGATTAAAAACGATTTTAAATGGTAAAACCAATTAAAACAATAAATAGAAATCAACATTTTAAAAACACAGGACAACAGAGGACCACACAACTCACGTAGCGTTAAAAGCCAAAGAATAAAAGTGGGTCTTAAGACGTGACCTAAAACACTCCACTGTGGGAGCAGTTCGAACATGGAGGGGCAGAGTGTTCCAGAGCTTAGGGCCGACCACAGCTGGAGCTGGCTCTCGGACGTCAGAGTGCGCGCAGGAGGGTAAATTTGGATGAGGTCCGAGATATACTGAGGTGCCAGTCCATGTAAAGCTTTAAAAGCAAACAGCAAACCTAGCTTGAAACAACACCAATAATTGTGATTAGTAAACTTAGTGGGACCATGGTACAGCAGAAAGTAAGAAGTTGTTAAGAGGAAATTAACAAGTAGATTAAGATCTCGAGAGAGAATAATATAACAACAATTGTTGGTGTGTCAGCATTGTGACAGTCAGTACACGACATGTGGAGGGTGGATTGATCCATAAATTGGTAGTGTTGATAACAAGTGTAGTGTCAGTATATGATCGATACTAGAGAGATCGGATCGATCTTTTACTCAGTGGCCTAGTGGTTAGAGTGTCCGCCCTGAGATCGGTAGGTTGTGAGTTCAAATCCCGGCCGAGTCATACCAAAGACTATAAAAATGGGACCCATTAACTCCCTGCTTGGCACTCAGCATCAAGGGTTGGAATTGGGGGTTAAATCACCAAAAATGATTCCCGGGCGCGGCCACCGCTGCTGCCCACTGCTCCCCTCACCTCCCAGGGGGTGATCAAGGGTGATGGGTCAAATGCAGAGAATAATCTCGCCACACCTAGTGTGTGTGTGTGACAATCATTGGTACTTTAACTTTTAACTTTTAACTTTTAATTTTCTCAAAATCATTTCTTGTTGATTTTGTGTGATGTTCACAAACTCAGGAATAATTCCCTGGACACAGGATGACTTTAAGGTCAACAATCAAAGTGTTTTAATGTGTCGATAGTAGCTTTTGCTTCTTTTTTTTTTGTTATTGTGTACTATCGACTTTGTTTTGCGCAAACAGTTGTATTGTAAGTAGAATAAGGAAATAGTTAAAATATTGTGTTGACATTGTTCAACTGTCAATAGCACTCACCACACATGTACAGTATTGGTACAGTTAGTTCAATATTGGTACCAGCTGATCTCACTCATGGGTGATCGGAAACCTTGTTTGCAACATCCCTAGTTTCTAATGTACATAAACGAACATGACTTACCTGTCGCCACCTGTAGCGGCCGATTTAAAAGTGAAATTTGTTTTCTTGTTCTCATATCGGTGACAGCTGTGGTGTTTACGCCAGAAAGTTTTATGTCTACAACAAAGCAAAGCAGAAGGCTCCTCGTTTTGATTTGTTCTTTAACTTGCTCATGATTCACATTGTGGTTTGGAGGCCAACTCTTCTCTCTACCTCAGGGATGTCAAACTCATTTTAGATCGGGGGCCACATGGACAAAAATCTACTCCCAAGTGGGCCGGACTGGTAAAATCATGGCACGATAACTTAAAAATAAAGACAACTTCAGATTGTTTTCTTTGTTTAAAAATAGAACAAGCACATTCTGAAAATGTACAAGTCATAATGTTGTTGTTGTTTTTTTTACACTTACATGTTGCGGTTAATAATATTCTATCTTTATTCGTCGTTATTTATACTTTCTGAATAAATGATGTGATAATGTTCATCAGTAAACTCATTGGTGTTCATTTTCAATGTATCAAGATAAAAAAAATATATCAAAATCAAAATATAGGATGTTATTTATTCATAATTCCTCCTCCACCGAATTTCACACTCGGCACAATACAGTCCGAAATGTAGCGTTCTCCTGGCAACCTCCAAACCCAGACTCGTCCATCAGATTGCCAGATGGAAAAGTGTGATTGATCACTCCAGAGAAGGCGTCTCCACTGCTCTCGAGTCTAGTAGCAACGTGCTTTACACCACTGCATCCGACACTTTGCATTGGACTTGGTGATGTATGGCTTAGATGCAGTTACACGGCCATGGAAACCCATTCCATGAAGCTCTCTGCGTACTGTACGTGGGCTAATTGGACGGTCACATTAAGTTTTGGGCTCTGTAGCAACTGACTGTGCAGAAAGTCGGCAACCTCTTTGCACTATGCGCTTCAGCATCCGCTGACCCCTCTCTGTCAGTTTACGTGGCCTACCACTTCGTGGCTGAGTTGCTGTTGTTCCCAAACTCTTCCTTTTTCTTATAATAAAGCCGAGAGTTGACTTTGGAATATTTAGGAGGGAGGAAATTTCACGACTGGATTTGTTGCAAAGGTGGCATCCTATGACAGTTCCACGCTGGAAATCACTGAGCTCCTGAGAGCGGCCCATTCTTTCACAAATGTTTGTAGAAACAGTCTCCATGTCTAAGTGCTTGATTATATACACCTGTGGCCGGGCCAAGTGATTAGGACACCTGATTCTGATCACTTGGATAGCTGGCCAAATACTTTTGGCAATATAGTGTATGTGGCATCATTTCATGGACCACTGTACAGGAAAGGACAGAGCAGGCTGTACTTCTGAGGAGGCTGCGCTTCTTCAACATCTGTAAAAAACTCTTGTGGATGTACTACCAGTCTGTGGTTGCTAGTGTTCTGTACTACAGCGTAGTGTGCTGGGGGGGCAGTACATCTAAGAAGGACAGCTCCAGACTGGAGAAACTGATCAGGCGGGCCGGTTCTACGATCGGAATAAAACTGGACTCACTGGTGACGGTGGCAGAGAAGAGGACTGTGGAAAAACTAGTGAGCATCCTGGATGATGCCAGTCACCCTCTGCATACCGTTATCAGTAACCAGAGGAGCCTGTTCAGTGCTAGACTGCTTCATTCCAAGTGCAGGACTAATAGACTAAAAAACTCCTTTGTCCCACATGCCATTAGACTGTACAACTCCTCTCTGGAGGGGAGGGGGGTACTAGGATGACAGGGGATGCAAAACAATAACAGTGCAATACTTTTTCATAACATGGTCACTACTGCCTGTTTCTCTTGTTATATTCTTATTTTACTGTTATATTTGTATTCTCATAGTTGCTTTTTATTTTTATTCTTATTGTAATATTTCTCTATTTTGTTTCCATTTATACCCCAATTATTTACTTTTTAAATTATATCTCAATTCTGTACACTGCTGCTGGAATTTTAATTTTCCTGAGGGATCTCTCCTGAAGGAATCAATAAAGTACTATCTATCTATCTATCTATCTATTTCATTCAAAAATTTCAGGTGAATTTTTATACTTAGCAAACTCATCCCGCGGGCCGGATAAAACCTGTTTGCGGGCCTTATCCGGCCCGCGGGCCATACGTTTGACACCCCTGCTCTACCTGTATCTAATTACCCGTCGCCAGATTTGACCGCTGATTGGTCAGTTGCTGCATGCTGTCAATCATTGATTGATTAAGACTTTTATTAGTAGATTGCACAGTATAATACATATTCCGTACAATTGACCACTAAATGGTAACACCCGAATAAGTTTTTCAACTTGTTTGAGTCGGGGTCCACGTTAATCAATTTATGGTACAAATATATACTATCAGCATAATACAGTCATCACACAAGTTAATCATCAGAGTATATACATTGAATTATTTACATTATTTACAATCCGGGGAGTGGGACATGGAGGGGGTTGGGGCGGGGGGTTAGGTTTGGTTGATATCAGCACTTCAGTCATCAACAATTATATCATCTGAGAAATAGACATTGAAACAGTGTAGGTCTGACTTGGTAGGATATGTACAGCGAGCAGAGAACATAGTGAGCTCAGAAAGCATAAGAACAAATATATACATTTGATTATTTACATTTGATTATTTACAATCCGGGGAGGTGGGATGTGGTGGGGGGAGAGTGTTAGTCAAGGGTTGTAGTTGCCTGGATGTGTTCTTTTAGTGCGGTTTTGAAGGAGGATAGAGATGCACTTTCTTTTACACCTTTGGGAGTGCATTCCATATTGATGTGGCACAGTGAGTTAAGACCTTTGTTAGATCAGAATCTGGGTTTAACGTGGTTTGTGGAGCCCCCCCTGGTGTTGTGGTTATGGCGGTCATTTACGTTATGGAAGTAGTTTGACATGTACTTCGGTATCAGGGAGGTGTAGCGGATTTTATAGACTAGGCTCAGTGCAAGTTGTTTTGTTTTATTGATTGATTGAAGCTTTTATTAGCTTTTACTCATTGCAGTGAAGCAGCTGATTCATTGATTGATTGAAACTGTTATTAGTAGAATAAAGTTGATTTGATTTGATTTGATTGTACAGTACAGTACATATTCCGTACAATTGACCACTAAATGGTAACACCCGAATACGTTTTTCAACTTGTTTAAGTCGGGGTGCACGTTAATCAATCCATGTTGAGCCGCAGAGCCAATCAATTAGCTTGTGGGCGATCTAAGTAAAACAGGCAGCTTGAATATAGCGCAGTGCTTCTCAATTATTACAAAATACGCTCTGAGAAGTCAAATGGTGCACTGTCCCTTTAAATAATTAGGCGCCAAACTTGTTAATCAAGTGACCCTTGACCTCCGAATAGTAAAACTATTCATACAAAGCTATGGTTTACAACTTACGTCATCCCAATGATTAAATTCGTAGCGTTTCTTCTTCAAACCAGGTTCCAGTTCCCGCAGAAGAGCGTCCTCCTCCTCCTGGGTGATGAAGCCCGTCCTCACCTCCACCTGTGACCCGAGCCTTCGCACTATCTCCCGGCTTGACCCGACTATCAGCGCCGCGTCCCCCGGAGCTGTCAAGTCGACACAGGACGAACCCAGGTAACGACCGTAACTTTTTAAAACACGACGACTATGGGCGTATTTCGCCGTAACACGCAACAGTTTCATTCTCTTGTCCGAAATACTGCCTTCGAGCAGTTACATGAAACAGTGTTTTATTTATTTGCGTGCTAAACTCAACCAGCTATGTAGGAAGCCATATTGAAAACACAATACATTGTGGGTAATGTAGTCAGCGTTGGAAGCAAAGCTTGCTTCCTTTTCACATGATGCTGCAGTTTCTAACTATAAACACGTGGGGTCAGTAAAATCATGATTTTTGTTCTCCCACTCGTGTTTTCTTGAGTCACAGGACATACATACAGTTCCATCCATCCATCCATTTTTCTACCGCTTGTCCCTTTCAGGGTCGCCCTAGTGTTTGAATGTGAGTGTGAATGTTGTCTGTCTATCTGTGTTGGCCCTGTGATGAGGTGGTGACTTGTCCAGGGTGTACCCCGTCTTCCGCAACCTCAGCTGCATTTGGGCGGAAGGCGGGGTACCGTGCTGCCCATGCATACAGTTGTGTAACTTAAAAAAAAGCCTAATGGACATTTTTGGAAAATAGACTGATTCAAGCTACAACTATAAACACTAGCAGATGCTTAAATCAATACTTAAAAGAAAAGCTTATGTTATTGACCAACCCATCTGTAGAAATGACAGTTGAAATAGTACATCATGCCGAAAACACCAAACTTCTAATCCTCAAACATTGAACATTACCTATAGTAGTACATTGTCATTGAAAAATACATCAAGTACTATTGAATCATCTGTATGCATAACACAAAACACTTTGTTTAGATCCGTATGTAGTGGGAAATTATGGAAGGGCCATCAATATGAGTCAGTTTAAGAAACAGTACAACCTTTTTATGTTTACAAGGTACAAGACAATTCTGACAAATGATTTAGCTCAGCGGTTCTTAACCTGGGTTCGATCGAACCCTAGAGGTTCGGCGGAGGTCAAGACACACCCGACTCATCGTGTAAATAAAAACGTCTCCCTATCGGCGCATTACGGATACTGCAACAGCAGAAGTCAGACTGATTTGCAGGTGTGTAATTTGTTGTGAGTTTATGCACTGTGTTGGTTTTGTTCTTTGAATAAGGTGGATGTTCATGCACGGGTCATTTTATGCACCAGTAATAAAACATGGTAACACTTTAGTATGGGGAACATATTTACCATTAATTAGTTGCTTATTAACATGCAAATTAGTAACATATTGGCTCTTAACTAGTCATTATTAAGTACTTATTAATGCCTTATTCGACATGGCCTTATTATAACCCTAACCCTCTAACCCTGGTCCTAACCCTCTAACCTTAACCAAAAAACTCAAAATTAAGTCTTTGTTACTTAGAATATGTTCCCCATACTAAAGTGTTACCAAAAACATATAACTTTGTCTTGAATTTGAAAAAAAATTTTTTTTTTTATTTTTCACTAAAGAAGGGTTCGGTGAATGCGCATATGAAACTGGTGGGGTTCGGTACCTCCAACAAGGTTAAGAACCACTGATTTAGCTGTTATCTTGAATTCATCCATTTATCATTGTTTAATGAAACCCATAGTTTGATGTCATTTCCTGAACTAATACATGTATTATCATTTAGTTAGTATATTGTACATTCTCTATGTATTCCTTCATTATATAATGCTTCTGTCTATTTTTGCTGCACTAATTACTGCACTAATTATATAATATAATATAAGCAATTCATCTATTATTATCACGCATGATTGGTTCTTTTAATTTCCTTGTTATATGACATATCAGGGGTGTGGAAGTGGGGCAGGGGGGGGGGGCGTTATCAATCAATCAAAGTTTATTTTATAGCCCTAAATCACAAGTGTCTCAAAGGTCTGTACAAGCAACAACGTCATCCTCGGTTCAGATCCCACATCAGGGCAAGAAAAAACTCAACCCAATGGGATACAATGAGAACCCTTGGAGGGGACCGCAGATGTGGGATGCCAACTGATGGGATGTTTATGTTTTACCATTTAGATGAAAAAATAATCATAATCCTTGCGAAAGGTTTAAAAAAAAAAAAAAAGTGGCGGCATACGAGTGTCTTTTTGTGTTTTTAATTGCCATCTCCGGGTCTAAGTTGACCAACTTCTCGTTTTATGTCCACAACCTTTTACCATCCAGATGAAAGGCATGATTTATAATCTCAAATTAACTTTCCCTAACTCACAGACGATCCAACAACTCACCGGCTGATGATGTCATTAATCAGAATCAGAATCAGAAATACTTTAATAATCCCCAAGGGGAAATTTAAGATTTTCAGCACAATCCCATTCAAGAGCAGACAAACATTACAGGGAGACAGAACAGGATCGCTGATGGGTCTGCCAACTTCCGGCGCCCCTTACAAAAATGGTGAGAAACAGGTAAACGCTAGGGGGGGTTTGAGGGGGCAAGGAAAAAACCTCATAGCCATAGCACCCATAAACATGTGTAAGAGGGAAACATCAAAGAAGGACATTAAAGACATTAAAAGAGCAGAGCTGATGCAACCAGCCACTTCTACACACAGCCACAAAAGTAAAACAACAACAACAACAACAAAAATATACACTGTGGTGGCCTCTGCGGTGTTCCAATCCATTGTCTGCTGGGGTGGTGGGAGCATGGCCAGGGACAGGAGCAGACCCAACAAAGCAACCAAGAGAGCCGACTCCACCCTCGGCCGCCCACCAACTCTCGGCCAATGTCCAGTCCGCATGGATGAGCGAGGATACGTCCAAGGAGACCGAGGTGTATATATTATAGCAGCACAGGCTAGTTACCGCTCTGTGATCAATGCGCGACTAAAAGTAGGTCCTTAATGTTGGTGCTTATAATAACAATATCGCTAATACTTGGTTAATAATCCCATCACAAAATGTAAATGGAGTAATGTTGGTACTTTTTGGATGTTTATTTTTGTGATTTTTATGGGCGCAATGACATCATGGCTCCCATTTTTCTTTTCTTTTTTCATTTATTTATTTATTTCAGGCAATGACATAAAAAAAAAGAATTAAAAAAAAAAAGTACAAAGTTGACAACACATAATAACATAAATTAATATAGTGCAAAAGGTAATGTATTGTATATAATGCATGATTGTCCAGTTTTGCCTGAAACGGAGTGGGAAGAAGATCATTTATTTAATTCAGTGATTATTCACATGAGTTTCACTGTTACTTTGTTCAAGGATTATAATACAGATGTTGTATCATAGTGGCATTACCACAGGTAACACTGTAACAATAATTTGTATCAACAATGTAGGAATAATGAATATACCAACAATGGTAATAGACAAAATACCAACAATGGTAATAGACAACATAGCAATAATGGTAAGGAAACATTGAGCACATGTTAACACTTTGAGACAGAGTACAACAGCAGGTCAAATTAAAGACCCTCATCTCTATATTTGAACCAGACCCCATGTTTGTATAATAGTTTAAATCGATTAATAGTTTGGCATTGCTTGTGTTGTAAGTCCAGTTTGTTCCATAGTTTTACTCCGCATACAGACACACAAAAACGTTTACGAGTGGTTTGAGCTCTCGGCAATGAGAAATATCCAAAGCCTCTCAAGTTATGAGCCTGCACTCGTCTTATAAAAAAACGTTGTAGATTAGGCGGCAATAATTTGTTAAATGCTTTATATAAGATTATTAATGAATGATTATTATGTTTAACAAGGTCATCAAATATGAGCAACTTTGATTGCATAAACAGATTATGAGTATGTTCTAAATAACCAACCATTAACTCCATTGTTAGCTGACTTTTATTTACGTTTATTTATGAGTTAGAGTGCATAAAAAAATATGTTTTCCTATCTCTCATAAGAATTGTGAATGATAGACAAAATTTAACAAAAGTGCCGTTCCCCTTTAAAACAGATGAGGGGGGCTATCGGGGTCTTGTGCATAGAGGCCCATAATTTGGTGCTATAGGCCTGTGATTCCTATATTTGCAAAGGCTGAATTTTTGATCCAGTATTGAGATTGGATATAATTAAACTGCGCGGGTGTACCTGAAGAAGTGAGTACATTACAGCTTGTTGGTACATTATACAAACCCCGTTTCCATATGAGTTGGGAAATTGTGTTAGATGTAAATATAAACGGAATACAATGATTTGCAAATCCTTTTCAACCCATATTCAATTGAATGCACTACAAAGACAAGATACTTGATGTTCAAACTCATAAACTTTATTTTTTTTTGCAAATAATAATTAACTTAGAATTTCATGGCTGCGACACGTGCCAAAGTAGTTGGGAAAGGGCATGTTCACCACTGTGTTACATCACCTTTTCTTTTAACAACACTCAAACGATTGGGAACTGAAGAAACTAATTGTTGAAGCTTTGAAAGTGGAATTCTTTCCCATTCTTGTTTTATGTAGAGCTTCAGTCGTTCAACAGGCCGGGGTCTCCGCTGTCGTATTTTACGCTTCATAATGCGCCACACATTTTCGATGGGAGACAGGTCTGGACTGCAGGCGAGGCCAAGAAAGTACCCGCACTCTTTTTCTACGAAGCCATGCTGTTGTAACACGTGCTGAATGTGGCTTGGCATTGTCTTGCTGAAATAAGCAGGGGCGTCCATGAAAAAGACGGCGCTTAGATGGCAGCATATGTTGTTCCAAAACCTGTATGTACCTTTCAGCATTAATGGTGCCTTCACAGATGTGTAAGTTACCCATGCCTTGGGCACTAATGCACCCCTATACCATCACAGATGCTGGCTTTTGAACTTTGCGTCGATAACAGTCTGGATGGTTCGCTTCCCCTTTGGTCCGGATGACACGATGTCGAATATTTCCAAAAACAATTTGAAATGTGGACTCGTCAGACCACAGAACACTTTTCCACTTTGCATGAGTCCATCTTAGATGATCTCGGGCCCAGAGAAGCCGGCGGCGTTTCTGGATGTTGTTGAGAAATGGCTTTTGCTTTGCATAGTAGAGCTTTAACTTGCACTTACAGATGTAGCGACCAACTGTATTTAGTGACAGTGGTTTTCTGAAGTGTTCCTGAGCCCATGTGGTGATATCCTTTAGAGATTGATGTCGGTTTTTGATACAGTGCCGTCTGAGGGATCGAAGGTCACGGTCATTCAATGTTGGTTTCCGGCCATGCCGCTTACGTGGAGTGATTTCTCCAGATTCTCTGAACCTTTTGATGATATTATGGACCGTAGATGTTGAAATCCCTAAATTTCTTGCAATTGCACTTTGAGAAACGTTGTTCTTAAACTGTTTGACTATTTGCTCACGCAGTTGTGGACAAAGGGGTGTACCTCGCCCCATCCTTTCTTGTGAAAGACTGAGCATTTTTTGGGAAGCTGTTTTTATACCCAATCATGGCACCCACCTGTTCCCAATTAGCCTGCACACCTGTGGGATGTTCCAAATAAGTGTTTTATGAGCATTCCTCAACTTTATCAGTATTTATTGCCACATTTCCCAACTTCTTTGTCACAAGTTGCTGGCATCAACTTCTAAAGTTAATGATTATTTGCAAAAAAAAAAATGTTTTTTAGTTTGAACATCAAATATGTTGTCTTTGTAGCATATTCAACTGAATATGGGTTGAAAATGATTTGCAAATCATTGTATTCCGTTTATATTTACATCTAACACAGTTTCCCAACTCATATGGAAACGGGGTTTGTATTTATATCCATCCATTTTCTAACGCTTGTCCCTTTCGGGGTCGCGGGGGGTGCTGGAGCCTATCTCAGCTGCATTCGGGCGGTAATTGTTTATAATTCATAGTGTTTTTTTTTATGCAAGCAAGTTGTTCAGCAAAACATCATGCATGTGTAAGTTTGCAAGGTGTGTGTGTGTGTGTGTGCGTGCGTGTGCGTGCGTGTGTGCGTGCGTGCGTGCGTGCGTGCGTGCGTGTGTTTGGTAAGCTTGTTAGATAAAGTGGTGACTTCATCCTCACTAAAGATTCCCTAAGAAAAAAAAGCAGACAAAACATTGGCCTACTTACCAGTCAGGGCAGTTACCCTCTCTCTGCTCACTCCTGTTTCCAGGCTAAACTTCAAATGCTGCGATACAAAATCAAAGACAATGATTAATAATAAGACCGTAGCAGACCATATATCATTTTTTTTAATTTATTTTTTTGCCAAGAAACCAGCATGAGATTGATGCGGTTTGGCTTGGTTTAGTAATAAGAGATGGCAAAAAAATGCATTATGCTCATCGACGTCCCACTGGGGTGAGTTTTTCCTTGCCCTTATGTGGGCTTTGTACCGAGGATGTCGTTGTGGCTTGTGCAGCCCTTTGAGACACTTGTGATTTAGGGCTATATAAATAAAGATTGATTGATTGATTGATTGATTATGGTATACATCCATGTTCAAACACATGTTCATGGCATGCACTGTACATGGATGATGAGTGCTCCCTTTGCGGGCCTGCTGGTGGTCTCGGTCAGTGAGCATCCACAATAAATCTTATACCCCCACTCTTAATACACACTTGCAATTGATGTGGCGCCCATTTCTTTGTTAGATGCCATGCTAGTACTGCCCCCAGTCTTGCCCCCGTCGTCCTGTATTTTTTCATAGCCCAACAGAAGAACATTGATATGACGGCTCGCATTATTAACAAGATGTTCATGCGTTGCAAAAAGCTTTTGCCTCTAAACAAACTTCCTGTTGAATATGCATAAATGAACGCAGACTACAGTTATATGTTTTTAATGTTAGTTGTATTTTCTGATGTGCAGAGGTATACGTCTCAAATCCACAACGGATGGAGCAGGTTCAGCAGGGGCGTAGTGCACTACAAGCATCCGAGCATTGAATTATTCAGTCTTATGAATCATTGACTCACGACACTCCTTTTTAGGCCCTCTCATCACATCTCCAGACACACAACTAGCTACCCACCATTTTAACATCTGGTCAAGAAACAATATACATTTATTTTTGTGAGTGTCACTTTGTTTTTGTTTGCATCTCACGACTGGCCCTCAACAAATGTTTATTTGTCTCTTATTAAGGCAAGGGAGTGTATGTTTTGTAGTTGACGTTACAATATGGACCAAAGTATCCATCCATCCGACTGTCCGACTGCATGCCCTTGTGTTGGGGTCATGGAGCCTCTCACAGTCGGAAGCTGTGCTTAAATGGACACAAAGCTCAACGATCGCTTTGCTTTCTGGCGTATCAGATGGACGTTTAAGGTCGTGCTGCTATTGATTGGAGTTTGCGCCAGGAAGGCTTCTCTCCCGTTTCCATCTCCCACACAACTGAATTAATTCTCCTGGTCACCCTTAAATATATATCATCATTTCCCATTCACAGTGCCAGCTATTTCTGGAGTCAATCAATTAGGAAACATAATAGATTTTAAAGGAAGGTTGTCCTGTGATGTTGTGGGCTACTGTCTGTGTATCTTGGCACACTAACTAGCTTTTCCCTCCCACACCTCTCATTTTAATGAATCCATAAAATCAAACTTTTTAGGATTTTCTTATGTAGCAACTGCACTCACTTCAAAAACTGGTACACCTGCACTATTAACTATAAGAGTTGGATAACAAGACCACCTTTATAAATACACTATATTGCCAAAAGTATTTGGCCACCTGCCTTGACTCACATATGAACTTGAAGTGCCATCCCATTCCTAACCCATAGGGTTCAATATGATCCACCTTTTGCAGCTATTTCAGCTTCAACTCTTCTGGGAAGGCTGTCCACAAGGTTGTGAAGTGTGTTTATAGGAATTTTCGACCATTCTTCCAAAACTGCATTGGTGAGGTCACACACTGATGTTGGTCGAGAAGCCCTGGCTCTCAGTCTCCAATCTAATTCATCCCAAATGTGTTCTATCGGGTTCAGGTCAGGAGTCTGTGCAGGCCAGTCAATTTCATCCACACCAGACTCTGTCATCCATGTCTTTATGGACCTTGCTTTGTGCACTGGTGCACAGTCATGTTGGAAGAGGAAAGGGCCCGCTCCAAACTGTTCCTACAAGGTTGGGAGCATGGAATTGTCTAAAATGTTTTGGTATCTTGGAGCATTCAAAGTTCCTTTCACTGGAACTAAGGGGCCAAGCCCAACTACTGAAAAACTAACCCCATACCATAATTCCTCCTCCACCAAATTTCACACGCTGCACAATGCAGTCCGAAATGTACCGTTCTCCTAGCGACCTCCAAACCCAGACTCATCCATCAGATTGTCAGATGGAAAAGCGTGATTCATCACTCCAGTGGCAACGTGCTTTGCACCACTGCATCTGACGCTTTGCATTGGACTTGGTGATGTATGGCTTAGATGCAGATGCTAGGCCATGGAAACCCATTCCATGAAGCTCTCTGCGTACTGTACGTGGGCTAATTGGAAGGTCACATGAAGTTTGGAGCTCTGTAGCAACTGACTGTGCAGAAAGTCGGCGACCTCTTTGCACTATGCGCTGACCCCTCTCTGTCAGTTTACGTGGCCTACCACTTTGTGGCTGAGTTGCTGTTGTTCCCAAACTCTTCCATTTTCTTATAATAAAGCCGACAGTTGACTTTGGAATATTTAGGAAAGAGGTAATTTCACGATTGGATTTGTTGCAAAGGTGGTATCCTATGACAGTTCCACGCTGGAAATCTCTGATCTCCTGAGAGCGGCCCATTCTTTCACAAATGTTTGTAGAAACATTATCCATGCCTAGGTGCTTGATTTTATATCTGGGCCAAGTGATTAGGACACCTGATTCTGATCATTTGGATGGGTGGCCAAATACTTTTGGCAATATAGTGTATAATATTCAGTTTTGATTGACACCATCAAAAAGATAATTCTTTAACAATATGCCTGTTTATGTGGTTGCATTGCACAGTGTATTTGAATTGTACTTGATAAATCCAGGACTAGTGGAGCTTGTAAATAATAGGGGGGTCCCGACACAACTTTTTCACTTTCGATACTATACCGATATTGGAACCTTCAATATTGGCCGATACCGATATTAATACGATATCAGCACATATATAGCGCACATATATATTATTTTGTAGTGTCTACTGTTAGAAAAGGCTTGTTCAAGTGAAATTACTCAGAGACCAATGGTTGGTATGAAAAACACAATCCTTCTAACAAATCTTTACACGGAAGTGGAGCGGTTATTTGGTTTTGGCGAAGCTCGTGGTCACAAAAATGTGATTAAATGCATGGCGTCGTAGGTTAAATGTTCCAGACATGTTTGTTACTGGATAATGGAGATTTCGTATCTGTAAGTAAAATGCAACTATAACTATTTGATAGTTGTTTATATTAATAATTGTCATGTTGTAAACTGTAAAATGCTTCAATTTAGGACACTTGTTGTGTATGTCTATCTTATGTACGCCTGTGTGCTTAGCTGTTGTGTAGCTGCTAGCTCTATCTAGCCTGTATAGTCTACCATGTAGACTATCGTCTACCTTTTGTAAATGACTTTACTCAAATAGACTAAAAAGACCAACCTTGTGTGGTTTTTGGAGTACATTTAGACTGCTTGTATTGACGTTTAAATACAAGCCGATTTAATCCAATACTTGTTTTTTTGCTGATATCGCGTATCAATATCAGTTTTGGACAGCCGGAATTGCGCAGAAGCATCCGCTGCCAAACGGCTGCACGGACTCTTTCACTCTTACTGAAGCAGCTGTCCTGCCTCTGCTAAGCATGCTCACCCTCACCAAAGCGGCAGAACCAACACCACGGCTTTCAGGGGCTCAATTATCACCAGGTCCAGTTTACCAGCTTCCCAAAGCCCAGCCCCCACCACAACCAGCATCCCAGCTTCCAAAATGTCAACAACTGCCAGTTTCAGCTCCCCAGTTCCTCAAAGCTCCAACAACCCCTATTCTGCCTCCATGCCAGGTGAAGGCCCTGTCGCCTCCAGTTCCTGCGCTACACTCGCCGAAGACCCAAACACCACTCGTTCCGGTTCCATGCAAGCGCTGTGGGGGAACTGCACGAGTGGGAGCGACAACCTCCCTCCAAGCCTCCGTCCGCCCAGTGCTGGCTTCTATTCTAGGTATTTCCGTGAGCACCTCTATTCTACAGCTACTCCTCCAGCCAGGGAGGGCGTCTAGAAACCATCTCTTGGTGAGGTGGGTATTACTTGCTGCTGTGCGACTGGGAACTCACAGCTCTCCGGGGGGGATGTCGCAAGCTCTACCTCCGGTGAGTGGGTGCCAGACGCCATCGCCAGCTCAGCCTCTAGTTGGTTTGCTCCAGACAGCACCGCCAGGTCCGGGTCCGGTCCGCTCTAAATGCCCCTGCCACCTGCGCCTCCGGTGGGTCCGCTCCAGACGCAACCTGCGCCTCCGGTGGGTCTGCTCCAGACGCAACCTCCGCCTCCGGTGGGTCTGCTCCAGACACTACCTCCAGCTCGCCTATAGCAGAAGCGCACATCTCGCACTTGACATCTTCCTCCTTGCCACCGGCAGCAATGGATATTCGCGGATGCCCTCTGCGCTAAGAGCAGCAAGGCCCGTGACCATACTTACCAACCCTCCCGATTTTCCCAGGAGACTCCCGAATTTCAATGCCCCTCCCGAAAATCTCCCGGGGCAACCATTCTCCCGAATTTCTCCCGATTTCCACCCGGACAACATTATCAGGGGCGTGCCTTTAAGGCACTGCCTTTAGCGTCCTCTAAAACCTGTCGTCACGTCCGCTTTACCTCCATACAAACAGCGTGCTGGCCTAGTCACGTTATATATGCGGCTTCTACACACACACAAGTGAATGCAATACATACTTGATCAACAGCCATACAGGTCACACTGAGGGTGGCCGTATAAACAACTTTAACACTGTTACAAATATGCGCCACACTGTGAACCCACACCAAACAAGAATGACACACACATTTTGGGACAACATCCGCACTGTAACACAACATAAACACAACAGAACAAATACCCAGAATCCCTTGCAGCACTAACTCTTCCGGGACGCTACAATATACACCCCCGCTACCACCAAACACCCCCCCTCCCCCCAACCCCGATTCCCACCTCAAACCCACCCCCCATCTCCCGAATTCGAAGGTCTCAAGGTTGGCAAGTATGCCTGTGACCTGTGCGTGGAGCTCCCCTGCTGCTAGAGCGTTCATCGTGTGCCTCTGGCTCTCTTTACCAGCTGCAGCCAACGCCACCTGACTCATCCCCAATGGCTTTGGGGCCACAAGGCCTCAACCAGGGGCCATTCCTCTGGTTCCTTCATGGCGGGGACGCAGTTTAGCGACCCTCTGCCAAGACCACCCTTCACCCTCCCTTTATTTTATATTTATTTAAATGTCTGGAATCCGTTTTATTAAGGCAGGCTACTGTCATGATTGCTCTTGACAAGTTGGACTTGTTTGTGTGTGTTGTTTTCTGTCCAGTGCTCTTATTTTTTGTTTTGTTTAGTTTTCCTTATTGTCAGCCACTGTACCTCTGCCTTGAGCACTGATTTACCACACCTGGGGCCTTATATATTAAGAGTTGTGTGGATTTCTTACTAACAATTGGCATACCTTCAAATCCAGAAAACAGCGTACATAAGAAAAAAATCAGACGTATTTAAGTATGCGCACCCAGACAAGCGGACCGTACATATAGTACTGCAACATGTTTGAAAAGATAGTCGCTGCAAAAAAACTTTAGAAGAGGTAGGTGACTCTGATGACCCACAAAGTTGATATATTTTGTGTAACTGACAACAAAATGTGTTAAAGTAGCCTGCTCACAACAAGATTATAGAGTTTTATGTGAAAATTATGTAATAGTTGGTTTGCAATCTTTTAAATTTAAACATGTCAGCATATAAAAAAGGATACACAAATATTTGACTATTGTTGGATTATTAAATTTATTATTAAAACCCAGGAGAGCTACATCGGGTAGCAGCCGTACATGACAGGAAGTCGGGACATTCCTCCACTATTTCCAATGCCAATGTGCTGCAACCACTGCACTGGAAAAACTGAAATTTAAGTAAGATTGAATATCTCAAATAAGGGTGATATTTGCTTATTTTCTGTCTGATAAGATAATTCTTCTCACTAAGCAGATTTTATGTTAGAGTGTTTTACTTGTTTTAAGGGTTTTGGTCCTAAATGATCTCAGTAAGATTACAGCTTGTTGCTGAGATTTTATGACCTATATTAGGGAAAACATGCTTGAAACTAGAATATCAACTGATGCAAAGCTGTGTCATTAACACTCACAAGTATAAAACTACTTTTTTAAAGTAATGATTTCTTACTTCTAGCATGAAAAACAAATCATGATGCCGAGCGCATATCATTATGTCAAGATAATGGCACTAGCATTTACTTAATTTAAGAATATTTTTCAACATATTAAACAAAAAGGTTTCTTTTTTTTCTACCAAGAAAAGTGCACTTATTAGTGAGAATATACTTATTTTAAGGTATTTTTGGGTTCATTGAGGTTAGCTAATTTTACTTGTTTTGGAAAGTCTTGACAAGCCAAATTTTCTTGTTCTATTGGCAGATAATTTTGCTTAGTTCAAATAAAATACCCCTAATTTTTGTATTTTTTTTTTCTTGTTTTTGAACACTGACTTTTTGCAGTGTGGCGGCTGCAACTGTCCGCCTGACTGGCCAGGTTGGTGTTGGAGTCACATGCATAGGCGCCAATCCCGTGGGTGCTTCGGGGCCCGAGCACCCACAGACAATCCCACGTGGAATTGATGGCAACTTCCAATCTTTAAAATTATTTTTTTTAAATCAATCTTGTTGTATTATTTTGTGGCGAGTTTGGTCCGTTTTACAAAATAACAAACCCACAAATCATATGGGATATTAACTTCGCTGAACGTCTATTTTTTTTTTATTTGATACACACACACACACACACACACACACCAAGTACCCACTGGCAGAAATGTAGATCACCGCCTATGGTCACATGAACACATTGTGACTGCAGTATGTGGCAAAATAACCGCCTAGATAAATTAACAGACCTCCTCACAAATGGTAATATATGAAAGTCAATATGAAGCATTAAATGCGTTAGCCAAAATGTGAATTTTGTTTCATTGCCTTGATATTTTTACATTGTGTCGCCAAAGTATGTGTGTACGTGAGAGACGATATTGGCGTAAGGCAACACACACTTCCATGATACATCTCACCTTTGCCCTCAAAAGAGGCGCACGGCAGGTTTTTGTGTGTACGTGTAACCCATATTTAAATTACCCATTGAAAATGTGCATACAGTGCAAAGACTTTTATTGTGGAGGGTTACTTCCTGCCGCTCACTTCCTTTTAAGGAAGTGCTGGTCACTTTACCACCCCCTCCCGTCTGCTGTGGCTGCGGTGCTGTGAGACGCGCTTGAGAAGAAACTCACAAAATCTCCTCATTCTTACACTTTGTAAACTTCATAATTAGAGCCGGCATGTTCGATTATCAGGGCGTGCATGGTATGTTGTTTTGCCCTCGATTACTCAGGTCAGGTTTTTTTTACGGGAAGGAATACCCGTTGACCCAAACAACCTGAGCTTCCTATCCACCTTCAAACTCAACTCAACAAATGGCGAGCTAAACAACTACGCGGTAGGACAAGCATTTTTTTCTCCTCTGCGGCGAACCTTTTGGATTACTTTTGTTTTTGAACTGAACTTTTGGACTGACGCAAAAGCGTTTGCGTACCTTTTGAACTGAACTGTGAACTGGTTCCACGAAGGCAGCAGGACTGCATCTTGTATTTTTGTTTTGGGCATTATTTTTATTTTTTTCTATTGTGTCATCTGTGTCATTTATATTCATGTGTCAATACATTTAATGCAGTCGAAACCAAGATAACTAGTTGTCGTCATCTTTCATACTTCAGGCTCCTAGACGAACCATCTTCTGTTACACGGTTTATACTTTTAACCCGCCTAGCCCATGTAAGCGTTACAATTGGCGAGCTAGCCAGGAGCCTGACAGTGTGAACGATTTTTGATACGACCTTTTGTATATACATATATCTTTTTTTTGTTGAGTTGAAAGATGGATTACTTTGTAGAAAGTGGTATGGACATTGCTCATATGGTAATTGTTAGTGGTGCAACAAACACTGAAACAGAGAAAGAAATTATTGATAATTTAAGCAGGTATGGTGACGTTAAGAAAGCGATTATTGTTTATGATAGTCAAAACCCTTATTACAAAAACCTGGCCGTTGAGTTTGTACACGTTGCGGCGTTAGAAAAGCTAAAACCGTTTTTGCCATATATGACGCACACAGCAACCGGTGAAGTTGTTGTTAACTTACTTTTGGTAGAGGGTGCCGCAGCCACAGCGGAGCATCTCCAGCCCCAACACCAATCTGTGGACTATCTCCAAGTTCTGAGATGCCTTTCACGGGAGAGTGGTCGTCCATTCGAGCATGTTTTAAAAGGAGCTATGGACCAAATTAGCTCTCATCTTGGAGCTGTTTGGGGAGAAGAGGATGAAGAAGATGATAACGATATGGAGGCGGATGACACCGAGGACGGAGTGTCTAGCGGTGACGTGCTCCGTGTTCAAGGCCCTTCTAACCCACAGACAGCGCCAAGGATTTCACTGTCTGGTCATGAGCCCCCCCCCCCCCCCCCCCCCCCCCGAAGTCCAAAGACTTGTCGTCGCCTGGATGATGTTAACACTCAGTTACTGTCTCCATTACGGCTGCGCACGTTCTCAGGAAAAGTCCCGAAACCCCCTCATGAAGCAGACTATGAAGCCTGGAAAACACAGATGGAGTTGTTAAGTGCTGATCCTAGTCTTGCTCCTTTGCACATAACCAGACGCATAATCGAAAGTCTCCTTTCCCCTGCTGCTGATTTAGTCAAACATTTGGAACTAAACGCCCTGCCTACCACATTCCTGCGGATTCTTGACTCCGCGTATGCTACTGTTGAGGATGGAGAGGAACTATTTGCCAAGTTCTTAAATACGTTCCAAGACCATGGAGAAAGACCATCTTCATATTTGCAGAGACTCCAATTAACAATCAGTGGCGTGATAAAACGAGGTGGCATTCCGGCAGGTGACACAGACAAACACCTGTTGAAGCAGTTTTGCAGGGGCTGCTGGGACAATACTGTGATAAACAAGTTACAATTGGAACAGAAAAAGGATCAGCCGCCCTCTTTTGCAGATTTACTCTTCATGCTCAGAACTGAAGAAGACAGACAGTACACCAAAGATGCTCTCATGAAAAGACACATTCCCTCAGTTAAACATCGTGTCAATCTACAGACTTAGAGCGCTACTCAATGTTCCTGTGGCCATTCTTCAGATGCAAGTGCTATTGATGATTTGAGAAAGCTTCAAGAGCAGATGTCCGCTCTGTTGTCTAGAAAAACACAGAACACTGACAGAACAGATCATAAACAGAACAAGCAGAAACCAAGAAACAGCAATGCGCCAAAGCCTTGGTTTTGTTTCAAATGTGGGCAAGAAGGACACATTTCCCCAAACAATCCAAACCCCGCTCTAGTGGAGAACAAGAGGAGACAGGTCAAGCTCAAGCAACAATCCGGAGAGAGCCGTAAGCCGTTAAACTGCATGCAGCTTCCTTGGGGGTACAAGTGGGAGCTGCCACCGATCGTTGTCCCCATAGCCGGTACTCAACTTTTCAAGCCTCAATACCAAAAGGCTTGGTTGGCACCAGAAGCACTGGAGTGATCAAAATCCGAGGAGCCAAATACCATTGCCTCTTTGACACAGGATCTCAGGTCACAACAGTTTCGCACTCGTTTTACAACACCTACCTCGCAGATCATGAAGTAAAACCTTTGAACAATCTCCTTGAGGTAGAGGGCGCCAACGGACAGAGCGTGCCTTATATTGGATATATAGAGCTTGGCATAACATTCCCGGCAGAGTTTGTCGGTGAGGAGATGGACATTGACACTCTTGCCCTTGTTGTCCCTGACCTGCGTTCTTCACAGCCTTCTGTTCTCATTGGCACAAACACTTTGGACACTGTGTATGACCTTCATAGTCATAAACGACCCGAATTCCATCCGGTTCCCTTTGGTTACAGAGAAGTGCTGAAGATTCTGGAAATAAGACACAAGCTGGCAACCGATAACCACCAGGGAGTGTTGAGAATGCAGTCCACCGAGCCCTTGACAATCCCTGCTGGGCGAACTGTAGTGCTGGATGCTTTTTCTGTGTGTCCATTCCTGCAAGGCGAGAAAGAAGTTGTGATTCAACACCCAGCTTCATTTACCCTTCCTGGTGGTCTGATTATACAGTCCTGCCTGGTTGATCTACCTTCTGTCCAACCTGCCAGGCTGCCTGTGATAGCCACGAACAAATCAGCTCACGACATTGTGATGCCAGTCAGAGCACGCATTGCCGAAATCAGTGCCATCCAGTCTGTTTTCCATAAAGAGCAAAGTGTAGAGCCATCCCAGTTAACATACAACTTTGGTGACTCTCCTCTCTCCCCTGAATGGAAGCTCCGTGTGACAGCTATGCTCAACAGCGTTCCGGAGGTCTTTGCGAAACACGACCTTGATTTCGGTCGAACAGACAAGGTAAAACATGAAATCAACTTGTCTGATCCCGCCACCTTTAAACAACGGCCTAGGCCGCTTCATCCTCAAGACGTGGATGCTGTTCGCAAGCACCTTCAGGAATTGTTGGAGTCCGGCGTCATACGAGAATCAAGCTCACCTTTCGCTTCCCCGATAGTAGTGGTGAGGAAGAAAAATGGCACAGTAAGACTCTGCATCGACTACAGAAAGTTGAATGCACAAACCATCAAAGATGCCTATGCCCTGCCTAAGCTTGAGGACAGGTTTTCAGCTTTGTCTGGTTCTGTCTGGTTCTCGGTGTTGGATTTAAAATCTGGGTATTACCAGATCGAGATGGAGGAGAGGGACAAGGCCAAGACCGTTTTCGTCTGCCCGCTAGGGTTTTACGAATTTAATTGCATGCCCCAAGGTATCACCAATGCGCCGAGCACATTCCAGAGGCTCATGGAGCGTTGCGTGGGGGACTTAAATCTGAAGCAGGCACTAGTCTTCATTGATGACTTGATAGTATTTGCCCCAACGCTAGAAGAACATGAGCAGAGACTCCGGAATGTACTTCAGTGTTTGAAGGAGTATGGGTTAAAGCTATCAGTAGAGAAATGCATGTTCTTTCAGACGTCTGTCCGCTATCTTGGGCATGTGGTTTTCAGTAACGGAGTGGAGACGGATCCCAGCAAGATTTCAGCCTTAATAACTTGGCCAGTCCCGAAGAACCTTAAAGAGCTTCGATCATTCCTCGGCTTTGCGGGATATTACCGTAGGTTCGTTCAGGGGTACTCTTCTATCGCAAGACCCCTCAATGAGTTGACTGCCGGTTACCCTCCTAGCCAAAAGAAAACAAAGCAAGCGGTCAAATCCCAACACTATCTTGACCCAAAAGAGAACTTTGGCGGACGCTGGACACCTGCTTGCCAGGACTCTTTCGAGGCCATAATCCAGAAGCTCACCACAGCCCCCGTCCTCGCTTTTGCGGATCCAAGCAAGCCTTACGTCCTGCACACAGACGCTTGTTCAACTGGACTAGGGGCGGTGTTATATCAGGAGCACGATGGACGTAAAAGAGCTGTTGCATTTGCCAGCAGGGGCGTATCACGCAGCGAAGCCCGTTACTCTGCCCATAAACTTGAGTTTTTGGCTCTAAAATGGGCAGTGACAGAAAAATTCAGTGACTACCTGTATGGCTCCACCTTCACCGTAGTGACTGACAGCAATCCGCTCACCTACCTGCTGACATCTGCCAAACTGGACGCGACGAGCTACCGGTGGCTCTCGTCGCTCTCCACATACACCTTCAAAATTATTTATAGAGCAGGGAAGCTGAACGCCGATGCAGATGGGCTCTCTCGGCGGCCTCATGTGGAACACCCAGAGGACGCCCGTTCCCAGAAGGAACGAGAGAGAATCCTGAGGTTTGCACAACACCATTTGGACGACCCTTCCTGCATCTCTATTGACGAACACTCAGTGAAGGCTGTATGTGACAGGCACCTTGTGTACAGCTCACCAGACAAACTGCAAGTGGCAGCTTTTGTGCAAGCTCTCTCAATCAGCGTTGACGGCCTACCGGACAGCTTTGTGGATGATCAACAGTTCTCTTCTCCAGTCACTTCCTTTCTGTCTGCCACTGATATTGCAGACAAACAAAGAGCAGATCCGGTTATTCAGCATGTTGTCGCCCAGTTGGAACACGGATGCAGCCCGCCGCCTTCTCTGAGGGAACAGCTTCCAGATCTGCCGCTGCTCCTGCGTGAGTTGCCACGACTGGAGATCTTCAATAACGTCCTCGTTAGGAAAAGAAACATCAATGGTGAGCCCAGCTACCAACTTGTCTTACCAGAGGAGTGTCGAGCAGAGGTCCTCTACCAGTTGCATGACCAGATGGGCCATCTTGGAACAGAGAGGACACTTGACCTCATTAGAGCACGCTTCTACTGGCCACGCATGTCCATCGACATTACTAATAAAGTAAAGACCTGTGAGGGGTGCGTTCGTAGGAAAGCGCTGCCAGAGAGAGCTGCACCGTTAGTAAATATCCAAACAGCAAGACCGCTCGAACTTGTTTGTATGGACTTTCTTTCAATCGAGCCAGATCGGAGTAGCACGAAGAATGTACTTGTCCTCACTGACCATTTTACGAAGTACGCTGTAGCAGTCCCAACCTCGAATCAGAAAGCCACGACAGTAGCCAAAGCCCTGTGGGACAATTTCCTGGTTCATTATGGAATACCCGAAAGGCTCTACAGTGACCAAGGGCCTGATTTCGAATCACACACCATCAAGGAGCTCTGTCAGATTATGGGAATCCACAAGATCAGAACCACGCCTTACCACCCTCGTGGCAACCCTGTGGAAAGGTTCAACCATACGCTCCTGAACATGTTGGGCACCCTGCAAGACCAAGACAAAACTCATTGGAGGGATTTTGTCAAGCCTCTGGTACATGCTTACAATTGCACCCGCAATGACGTCACTGGCTACTCCCCCTACGAATTAATGTTTGGTCGACAACCCCGGTTGCCTATCGATTTGGTTTTTGGTCTGCCTGTGTCTGGAAATCCTCAAACATCCCATTCACAGTACGTTGAAAAGCTTAAGTCCCATCTTGAAGACAGCTACTGCATTGCGACTAAGAATGCAGAAAAGGTCATGGGGAGGAACAAGTCTCGATTTGACAAGAGAGTTACACCCTCAAAATTATCGGTAGGGGACAGAGTCTTGGTTAGGAATGTCAAGTTGAGAGGCAAGCACAAGATAGCAGATAGGTGGGAGTCAGATGTGTATATTGTCAAGGAGAGAGCCGGCACTCTTCCGGTATATACCGTCAAGCCTGAGGGGAAAGATCGACCTGTAAGGACCCTCCACCGAGACTTGCTGCTGCCTTGTGGCTATTTGTCAACAACCCCCAAAGCAGACTTGCCAAAGCAACCAATGACATCAGCCAGAGTGATTCCACCAGTGGACCCATCTGGAGCTCTCTGAATCAGAATACTACCCCCCAGATGTGTATCTACCCAACTTACCTGAAACCTGCTCCGCTCCAGCAAAATTCACAAGTGTGATTGACTTACCTGTTCCTATACCTTCAGTTGTCCCAGTTGCAGTGCCCGTGAGTTCGCCTGGCCAGCCCTCACAACGTGCTACAGAAGGGGATCCTGTTGGTGTGGTGCACAGTGTAGAGATGGATCAGGAAACGCCTGCCGACCCTGGGCAAGTGTTTGAATTGCCGGACACAGAGTTAGTGTCAGAAGTGGATGGTGATGCTTTGGGGCAGCCAGAGGACAGCACTTCCTCTACGTCAGGCACTCCGCAAGCAGCATCTACCTTGAGTGAGCTCGAGTCACCCACTGGAACCGAAACTTTCAGTCCAGAATCTGTATCGCTAGCACCACGGCCTACTCGATCCCGCAAACCTCCCAGTCGCCTTCAATATTCAAAGCTTGGACATCCAGTTTTGCGCAGTATCCAGACCTTGTTCCAAGGATTGAGTAATGTCTTTGACTCTACACTGCAAGTAGAGGAGCCTGGATTGACAATCACACCCCAGGAACGAATTGTTTTCTGCCAGCCACCTCCATGTACGAGGCCGTACATGAGTATAGGGGGGAACCTGTAACCCATATTTAAATTACCCATTGAAAATGCGCATACAGTGCAAAGACTTTTATTGTGGAGGGTTACTTCCTGCCCCTCACTTCCTTTTAAGGAAGTGCTGCTCACTTTACCACCCCCTCCCGTCTGCTGTGGCTGCGGTGCTGTGAGACGCGCTTGAGAAGAAACTCACAAAATCTCCTCATTCTTACACTTTGTAAACTTCATAATTAGAGCCGGCATGTTCGATTATCAGGGCGTGCATGGTATGTTGTTTTGCCCTCGATTACTCAGGTCAGGTTTTTTTTACGGGAAGGAATACCCGTTGACCCAAACAACCTGAGCTTCCTATCCACCTTCAAACTCAACTCAACAAATGGCGAGCTAAACAACTACGCGGTAGGACAAGCATTGTTTTCTCCTCTGCGGCGAAACTTTTGGATTACTTTTGTTTTTGAACTGAACTTTTGGACTGACGCGAAAGCGTTTGCGTACCTTTTGAACTGAACTGTGAACTGGTTCCACGAAGGCAGCAGGACTGCATCTTGTATTTTTGTTTTGGGCATTATTTTTATTTTTTTCTATTGTGTCATCTGTGTCATTTATATTCGTGTGTCAATACATTTAATGCAGTCAGAGGGGTTAGTGCATCTGCCTCACAATACGAAGGTCCTGAGTAGTCTTGGGTTCAATCCCGGGCTCGGGATCTTTCTGTGTGGAGTTTGCATGTCCTCCCCGTGACTGCGTGGGTTCCCTCCGGGTACTCCGGCTTCCTCCCACTTCCAAAGACATGCACCTGGGGATAAGTTGATTGGCAACACTAAATTGGCCCTAGTGTGTGGATGTGAGTGTGAATGTTGTCTGTCTATCTGTGTTGGCCCTGCGATGAGGTGGCGACTTGTCCAGGGTGTACCCCGCCTTCCGCCCGATTGTAGCTGAGATAGGCTCCAGCGCCCCCCCGCGACCCCAAAGGGAATAAGCGGTAGAAAATGGATGGATGGATGGAAACCAAGATAACTAGTTGTCGTCATCTTTCATACCTCAGGCTCCTAGACGAACCATCTTCTGTTACACGGTTTATACTTTTAACCCGCCTAGCCCATGTAAGCGTTACATACGCAAGCTTAATACATGAAGGCCCTGCTCCTGTTTGGTGATCAGGGGACTCACCTACCTCTGATCACTAATCAGTAGGGTTTATTTGTCAATGACGTTGGTTCATTATTGTCTGTTGGTACATGCTGTGGCTGGATCATTGTCTTTGCTTTCATTTCTTTGTTTGCTTCCATGCTGCATAGTTTTCCCTGCTTCCTGTGCACTTCCCTGTTGAACTATTTTGACTGTTAAATACATTTCTACCTGCATACCGTCTTCTCTCTTGGCTTCTTGCGGTCACAACTACCACAGCGATGCGTAATTGTAGCAATGCTGTTTTTTAAGGATCTACTGCAAACACGCTAGTCTAATATCATCTAAATATACATATCTGCTTGTCACTTTGACTTATGAGGTAATTATACATTAATATTTATATAAAACCACTATTACAAGCAGCATACATAGGACAGTCATAGCTGTGATGTAATCCTCAGTGAAAATATGTTTGACACACCTGGGGCCGTATTTATCAAGCGTCTTAGAATTACTCCTAAGAAGTCTGCTAAGAGTTGACTTATGAGTAAAGAAATTCTTCGCTGAAAGCTGCACTTAAAAGTTAGTTATCAAGCGTCTTACTCACACTTTCAGCGAAGTGTAGGACTGAATCTTAAGTGTCACACTCAGAGCTGAATTATGACATTACTATGTGCCCTAAACGGAGTTTTAGGTGACGTCATTTCTGTGTCCATAGAAATGACCAATCACGGAAGGGAATCCCTTGTCTAAGAATAAATAAATATCTTAGAAATATTTAAGAGGACAATGGGAGTGTATATTTTGACAACAAACTACAAAATAATACAAAACAAATAAACAATATTGGCAATGAATCAAAAATAAATGTTTCCTTTTCTTTCCAATTCATTTTCCCAGTGGCGAGATATCGAAGCATTGTGATGACCTTTAGTTCTGCTGTGTGATGTTGCTGATGAGATGACGCCCCTTATTAAATCTGTGACAAAAATAATACCCGCTCTGTCTAAACGATACCGTTTGATCAGCTGCTCGTCATAAAACAAAGCCAGGACAACCCTCCGCTCCCTGAACGTTCGCGAACGTCTCTCTCGCCTCAGTGTCATCCCCCGCTGGCAACTCCTAACCACTTAGGACACCTCTGAAGGTCTCTTAAATATCGTGGATAGTAGGAGTGATTCTTAGACTTAAGAAAGTTGATAAATAGCTTTTATTCTTAAGTTTGAGAGTAGGACTAAATTTCGCAAATTCTCAGGACTTAAGTGTAAAATGGCACTCTAAGACGCTTGTTAAATACGGCCGCTGATGTATATGACAGAGCATCAGTGTTTTTAAGAATCTGTTGCAAACATGTTAGTCTTTTCCAAGTTTTTTCAACTGAACTCGCGGGCCAGTCTGGTGTCACTCCTGGGTTGGATTTGGCACCTGGATCGCCAGTTGAATAGCCCTGAATG
The DNA here is from genome assembly GCF_033978685.3 of Nerophis lumbriciformis. Classification (NCBI taxonomy): domain Eukaryota; kingdom Metazoa; phylum Chordata; class Actinopteri; order Syngnathiformes; family Syngnathidae; genus Nerophis; species Nerophis lumbriciformis. Next base: position 20,934,443 of record NC_084569.2, read on the forward strand.
GTCTATGATCGGAGAGAGGATTTAAAGCTGTTTCTTGTTTTCTTATTTGTTAATTTCAGTGGTGATATACGCTGTGAGGTTGCTGTTTACGGAGATCACGCAGTTATTTGTCATCAGCTACACACCTGCAACGCCGAGCAAATCAGGGTCAACCATCTCACCTTGTGGAAACGTGAGTACAGGAAAGGTAATTACAGCTACAGTCATAAGAGTGTCCTAGTTTTTCTCACATGACTTTGGATATTTGTTTGTGTAAGCTTACCCCTCTACTCCTGAAGACGGTGCAAAAACTGCATTACTGACTTCCATAGAACTTTTGGGGCCAAGATTAAACACATTTTGGTTCAGGAGGAATGTTACTACCTGCTTTCATTGGGGTCAAGTTGGACCCACCAGATCCAGAAGTTGGCGCTAAAGTAAGGCTGCAGGATTTATCTATTTTATCTTATTTTATTTTTTTATTTTATTTTATTTTATTTTTATTTTTTATTTATTTATTTTTTTGTCCTGTCCAGCTTCTCAGGCAAATCATATAGTTGATGTAGATGCCCATATCGGCTGTTCAGATTTACTTTACAAAAGAGAAGTGTAGGATACTTCTCTTGTTGCCTTATTTGTATTTGACTTTATTAAATGTATTTATATTATCATTTGGTGCAACCGGGCCGGAGCAGGAGGGGATAGAAAGAGAAACAAAAGAAGACAGAGGGGGAAATTGTGGGGACAAGAGGGGGATTATACAGAGAGCCAAAAACAACAACAGCAAACACAACAACAACAACAATAGAGCAACATCAGCAAATACGACATGTACAAATATGATGGTAAAAGTGATAGCAAATAAGCAGTTAGCGAAAATAAAAAATAATACAGAAATGACAATGAGCATTATTACACTACTAATGGAGCAATACAAATACCAATAGAAATAGCGCTATTGATATTGAACAATACCAATAATTTACCTCTATTATCAACAATACAGTTGTTCAAATGTTGTTCTTCTAAGGCAAACTGAACAGTCCAGTTGCATTCGGTTGAATGTCCTGAAAATACAAAGACCTAGATAAATGAACATTTCCATTGACATCTTTAAATCGTAATCCGATTAATCAATTATGACGATAAAAATGTATTTATATCTATTTTCCTCTCTATGATGTCTCGCGTTTCCATTCTACCGTAGGCTCCTTTTTCCTGTGAGAACACTCTTCAGTCTGCATAGACATATAGTGCTCCCCCCCACACACGTCAGTGTTTCCCATTTATTTATTTATATGTGGGCACAAATAAAATTTTGTCCGTCACATTTGAAGAATTGGCGCTTCCGCGTTCGCCCTTGCTCATGAACAAATGATAATGGAAGTGTGGGGGGTGCATAGTAACTACGCCTAACAACACACCTAATACGCACCTGCTTAGTCAGAGAACAAGATGCAATAAAAGACTTCTGTGGTGCTAACTTAGCAGCTTTGTCAATATATTTTGTGAGGAGAGGCACGGATTAAAATTGAAAGAAAAGAGTGTGTCTTGCGTCATGCATTTATTCTGTAATCTTCGCCTTCAGCCCAGAGAGCATGCATTCAACTGCATGCAAAGCGAGCAATATGTTATGTTTGTTGCTTGTTTCAATAATGCAGGAACAGCAGTTTTCAGCAACACAGGAAATGTTCATTTATAATTCTGCAGACTACTTTATAGGCTTGTATCTCTGCAAGTTCTATCGTCTATACTAGAGATGTCCGATAATGGCTTTTTTGCCGATATTCCGAAATTGTCCAACTCTTAATTACCGATTCCGATATCAACCGATATATACAGTCGTGGAATTAACACATTATTATTCCTAATTTTGTTGTGATGCCCCACTGGATGCATTTAACAATGTAACAAGGTTTTCCAAAACAAATTAACTCAAGTTATGGAAAAAAATACCAACATGGCACTGCCATATTTATTATTGAAGTCACAAAGTGCATTATTTTTTTTTAACATGCCTCAAAACAGCAGCTTGGAATTTGGGACATGCTCTCCCTGAGAGAGCATGAGGAGGTTAAGGTGGGCAGGGGTGGGGGGGTGGGGTAGCGGGGGGTGTATATTGTAGCATCCCGGAAGAGTTAGTCCTGCAAGGGGTTCTGGGTATTTGTTCTGTTGTGTTTATGTTGTGTTACGGTGCGGATGTTCTCCCGAAATGTGTTTGTCATTTTTGTTTGGTGTGGGTTCACAGTGTGGTGCATATTTGTAACAGTGTTGAAGTTGTTTATACGGCCACCCTCAGTGTGACCTGTATGGCCGTTGACCAAGTATGCCTTGCATACCCTTGTGTGTGTGAAAAGCCGTAGATATAATGTGATTGGGCCGGCACGCAAATGCAGTGCCTTTAAGGCACGCACCCAATATTGTTGTCTGGGTGGAAATCGGGAGAAACTCGGGAGAATGGTTGCCCCGGGAGATTTTTGGGAGGGGCACTGAAATTCTTGTGTCTCTCGGGAAGGTTGGCAAGTATATGAGGGTTGGCAAGTCTAACTGGGAGACGCAACTGCTCTGTACTTCTCCCTACGTCCGTGTACCACTCCGTACAGCGGCGTTTTAAAAAGTCATACATTTTACTTTTTGAAACTGATACCGATAATTTCCGATAGTACATTTTATAGCATTTATTGGCCGAAAATATCGGCAGTCCGATATTATCGGACATCTCTCGTCTATACTCCCGATTTTGCTCTACGGCTAAGACTTCTAGGTAATGTAGTTACTCAACGGATATTCAACAAAATTTTTGTGGGCCATATTTCCAGAAAGCAGTCTATTCGTCTAATTTTTTATTTTCCAGATAATTATCGTCCTGCAAAGTGGACATTTTAAGTTTTGTCTATTTATCTCTTACAAGAGGGCTCTGCTGTTTATAAACTAGTCAAAGATAATTTCTCAGACAGCACTCTAGTGTTTTTAAAGAATTTTCTGCAAAAATTGTTTTTTTTTTAACTGAACTCGAGGCCCACCTGAAGCTCAAATGATGAAAAAGAGAGGGCTTAAAATGGAACCTTGAGGAACACTACTAGTATAACTAGAGAAGATGAACTAATGAGTACTGACTGCATCTGAAGTAAATAAGGTACAGCAACACCATAGTTACACAAATCGCATTACGAAAAAAATATTGTAACTGCCAAAAAAGCCTCAGTTATGTATATCACAAGTTGTTGGTTTTTTTGGTTTTTTTCAAATGCATGTTACATGTCATAATAATACTGCTTTTGAAGGGTAGGGTGACAAGAACCAATTACATTTATTTCAATTTATTTCAATTTATTTCAATAGGCGACATTGATACGAGTGTTTTGAGTTTAGCTTGTAAATTAAGGTGTTACTGTATTCGCATTTTGGGGCTAGTGAATTGTTGCCAGATTCCAAGTGTAGAGCATCAAAGGACAAAACTAAGAAAGAGGGCTTAGAAACAAGACAAACTTCAATTTATTGAAAACTGCATTTAATCTCAAACAGGTTTATTAATCAGGTGATCACAAATGTAAAGGCCTAGCCTTTGAAAAGTCAAGAAATTACCTAATGGCTGTTTTTTAAATGTCATTTTCTGGGAAAATACAGCACTGTAAAAAATGTACAATGTAAATTCAAAGCATATTATCAGCTAATAATTGCATTATTTTTACAGTAACATTTAGAGCAATTTATTGGTACTGCAGAACTGTGATTTTACAATTGATACAACTACTGCCGCCCTGCGATGAGGTGGCGACTTGTCCAGGGTGTACCCCACCTTCTGCCCGATTGTAGCTGAGATAGGCTCCAACGCCCCCTGCGACCCCAAAAGGGAATAAGCGGTAGAAAATGGATGGATGGATGGACAACTACTGCCGTGACTTCACAATTGTAATTTGATTATTTATTCACTTGTTCTAACAGCATACAGTGCATCCGAAAAGTATTCCTAGCGCTTCACTTTTTCCATATTTTATGTTACAGCCTAACTCCAAAATGGAATAAATAAATTTTTAATTCCTCAAAAATTCTACACACAATACCCCATGAGGACAATGTGAAAAATGTTGGGGAAATTTTAGCAAATGTATTAAAAATTAAATACCAAGAAATCACATGTGAATAAGTATTCACAGCCTTTGCTCAATACTTTGTTGATGCACCTTTGGCAGCAATTACAGCCTCTCAAGTCTTTTTGAATTTGATGTCACATGCTTGGCACACCTATCTTTGGGCAGTTTCGCCCAATCCTCAGGTCAGGTTGGACATCGCTGCACAGCCATTTTCAGATCTGCCCAGAGATGTTCAATCGGATTTAAGTCTGGGCTCTGGCTGGACCAATCAAGGACATTTACAGAGTTGTCCTGAAGCCATTCCTTTGATATCTTGACTGTGTGCTTAGGGTCGTTGTCCTGCTGAACGATGAATCGTCGCCCAGTCTGAGTTTAGGAGTGCTCTGGAGGAGGGTTTCATCCAGGATGTCTCTGTACATTGCTGCATTCATCTTTCCCTCTATCCTGACTTGTCTCCCAGTTCCTGTTGCTGAGAAACATTCTTACAGAATGATGATGCCACCACCATGCTTCACTGTAGGGATGGTATTGGTCTGGTGATGAAGGGTGCCTATAGTTCCTCAAAACATGACGCCTGGCATTTACACCTAAGAGTTTAAACTATGTCTCTTCGGAACAGAGAATTTTGTTTCTCATGGTCAGAGTCTTCCAGGTGCATTTTGGCAAACATTTACAAAGGAAAGGCTTACGTCTAAACCACTATACCATACAGGTCTGATTGGTGGATTGCTGCAGAGATGTCTGTCCTTCTGGAAGGTTCTCCTCTCTCCACACAGAGGAATGCTGTAGCTCTGACAGAATGACCATCGGGTTCTTGGCCTCCTTGACTAGGGCCCTTCTCCTCCAATCGCTCAGTTTAGACTGCCTGCCAGCTCTTGGGAAGAGTCTTGGTGGTTCCAAACTTCTTCCATTTACGAAGGATGAAGGATTTTGTCTTCACTGGGACCTTCAAGGCAGCAGATATTTTTCTCTACAGTTCCCCAGATTTTGGCATTGAGACTATCCTGCCTCGAAGGTCTACAGACAATTCTATTGACTTCATTCTTGGTATGTGCTCTTCCATGCAGTGTCAAGTGTGGGAGCTTATAGACAGGTGTGTCCCTTTCCAAATCATGTCCAACTAACTGCATTTACTACAAGTGGACTCCACTTAAGCTGTAGGAACATCTCAAAGATGATCAGTTGAAACGGGATGCCCCTGACCTCACATTTCAGCTTCATGGCTTAAGCTTTAAATAAAAAATGTTTAAATACATTTGCAGAAAATGTATTTAAAAAAATAATTAAGTTTTCACATTGTCATTATGGGGTATTGTGTGTAGAATGTTTAGGACAACATTCATTTATTCCATTATGGAATACGGCTGCAACATATCAAAATGTGGAAAAGGTGAAGCGCTGTGAATACTTTCCGGATGCACTGTACCACCACCATACAAGAGTATGCAATATATTTTACAGAACCCCCGACAGGGTATCTATTATGCAAATCCAACTTTACTTACCTATTGCAACCTGTTTTGTGTATTTGGGAATTTGAAATCAAACCGTGGAAGCATGGCGGAGATATTTATAAAACAAGCTTACCTTCCTTTATGGTTCCTCCAAACAAATTTGCAAATGTTTTTCCCCAGCGGATTATCCATAAATGGTAGAAATTTACCCTAAGTGCTTTGCGTAGGTCCGCCATTGTAGTCCGACGTTGTAGACAGTAAGCTCCTTCTTTTTCTCCATTCTCTTTTTGTGGGGCAGACTGGCACATGCATCTGCCGCTGCTGCCACTTCCAATACAAAGTAGCATACAGTTCGAACTTATATCTGTCAGTACACTCCATGCCAAAGCGCTAAAAACTACAACAAAGGTGACAGAGAGAAGAAACTTTTAAAGTTGGGACCTGAATTTTTTTAAAATACAAGGTAGCGTATAGTTCTAACTTATGTCGGTCAGTAGACTCGCTATGGAAACGCTACTAACTACAACTTGGATGACAGGGAAAAGACCATCGAAGTGAAGGCACTAAAATAAGACTGGATAACGATCTGTATGCTATGAACTGTCTTGTTTAGTGTTGGTTATAGATATCTTATGTGTAAAGTCTAATTCTGTTTTAGCACTCCCTGTTTTGTTTACATTCTGGTTATAATGGGGCTGATTAATTTCACCTGCCTCTGATTAGTGATCAGGAAGCTCACTTGCTCTTGATCACTAATCCGAGAAATTTAGACGCAAGTGTCACCCTGCCTTCCTCGCAGGTCCATTGTTCACTCTACACAATAGGTGTGTCCACGTTTTCCTTACTGCTTGCTACATGCTGCTTAGGTCAAGCTTAGTCAAAGACCGTTTTGTTGTGTTGCTATCTCTCACAGTTTTTTCCCCTGCTTTCCGTGCACTTCTTAGCGGCACATCCTTGCTTTTGCCTCGTTTTTTGGATTTAAAACTTGCTTTCCTGCACACCTCTTCCTGCCGTCCTTTTGGATTCTGGGAAACTTGACATTTGCAGACATGTGACCAGAACGTAACACTGTAAAACATAATATATTCAAAATGTTGACCTAAGAAACACCATTAAATGTTACAGTATGTATGTTTAGACCACAAGGAAATGTTCTAAATGTAGAAATACAAAATTATAATATGACCCCTTTAAAATACCAGTAGAGTGAAAAAACAAGTCGACTTTATGTGCTTAATTGTGTTTCATCGCATCCATTAAACCATAGCCAATTGTATTTACAATCCGCAAAGTACCGTCTAAACATCACAAAATGCCACAAATTCAGTCGGTCCTTTTGAATACTCCACTCCGAATATCTTCGGCAATTTTCGTAGATTCTATGTCACTTTATTCATGCTTCTGCACTCTGACCATATCAGATCAGTCATACTGGACATACGCAAAAATTGGAAAGAGATGAGCTGTTTATCATTCGCAATCCCTATATAAAACAAGAACACATATGCTTGGCGTTTTTTATGCATTCGAAATCGTAAATAAATTGCTAGTAATTGAGTCAACAGATCTAGACTCCTCTATTGCGGCCATTATACCCTACCAAAAAGATCCAGAAATTGCTAACAATACTCCATTTACATGTCGTGACCAGAAAATTAACCAAATATGAGTGATATTGTTATTATAAGCGCCAACGCAGACGGACTATTTTAGCGGCGCATTGATACGCTGCTATTGTTGACACACTAAGCCGGCGGCTGCTTCGGCATCGTCTCAACTTTGCTAAAAGTGAATTCCAGATCATAATTCATGCATCTTTCAACTGGTGGTAAACAAATGTGGCCATGGGCCGAGAGGCTGGTGGACTTTGACACTCAAAAAAGACATAGTTGCGGCAACTTTTTGTTTTACCCTTCGTGAGGATCGCGATTGAATCTTCATGTAAACATATGTGTGTAAGCGTCCCGTCGCTTGGCACCCGGCGTGAGTCAAAATTGTACAGTAAGTGTTTGTTTTATTATGGTTTACTATGGTTAATTTGTACCCCGAAGGGATTAAGTGGTAGAAAATGGATGGATCGATGGTTAATTTGTATGTTTAGCACCAAGCAATGCTGCGAATGCCAGTGTTACAATAAAGCTGCATCCGTTTAGCACTCGGCTTCTAAAACTTACTGCTCATTTTCTTTGTATTCGGGCTCAAAAATATAAGGTTCTGGATCATAATTTTTCCCAAAGTAATCGTTGGCTCTCACAAAGTCTGCTTGATTAGCATTGTTGCTGATGGGGAAAGGATCTGTAGTTCTTTATGCTACGTCACAGATCACGTGACTGGCTTACTCCTTAACTCTCAAAATGGCTCAGGAAACTCGGTGAGATTACTATTTTGATCATATCTTTACTCGCAACCTTTAGAAGTCTTTTGGTGCCATAAATCAAATATATAAGATGGCTTCAACATAGAGGAAACTTTTTTTTCCACGATCCGTATTGATTCTATGTGAAATAATAATAGTTAATTGCTATGAAATATAGGGGTATCGTCATTTTTACAGTCATTTGTTGAAATCCATCCATCCATTTTCTACCGCTTGTCCTTTTTTGGGGTTGCGGGGGGGTGTTGGAGCCTATCTCAGCTGCATTTAGGCAGTAGGCGGGGTACACCCTGGACAAGTCACCACCTCATCAAAGGGCCAACACAGATAGACAGACAACATTCACACACTAGGGCCAATTTAGTGTTGCCAATCAACCTATCCCCAGGTGCATATCTGTGGAGGTGGGAGGAAGCCGGAGTATCCGGAGGGAACCCAAAAACATGCTAACTCCACACAGAAAGACCCCCAGCCCGGGGATCGAACCCATGACCTTCGTATTGTGAGGCACACCCACTAACCCCTAATTATAAAATTATATTGCTGAATTTTTTTCTTATCTATGACAGTCCTAATATGTTGACACACACATAGAATGGAGGGTTAGCTGTTCATAGTCTGTCTTTGCACTGTGATCGCCTCCTTTCTCACAGACATTTGTGCGTAACAGTGCCAGTTTGCACGCACATTTCAATTGTGCTAAATCAGTGGTTCTTAACCTGGGTTCGATGGAGCCTCCGCCACAGAGGTAAAGACACATCCGACTTATTGTGTAAATAAAAACTTCTCCCTATCGGCGTATTATGGATACCCCCAAACAATGTTTCCTCTAATTTTCCATCTGATTTGCAGGTTTTTTTGATTGATTTATTGAAACTTTTACTAGTAGATTGCAAAAGAAGAGAATACATTATATGAAACAGTACAGTTTACACAGTACAGTATATATTCCGTACAATTGACCACTAAATGGTAACACCCGAATAGTTTTTCAACTTGTTTAAGTCAGTCGGGGTCCACGTTAATCAATTCATGGTAATGTGTGTAAGGTGTGTTATTTGTTGTGAGTTCATGCACTGTGTTGGTTTTGACCTTTGAACAAGGTGATGTTCATGCACGGTTCATTTTGTGCACCAGTAAAAAAAACGTATGGCTTTTACTTGAATTTAAAAAAAATTTTTTTTTAATTTTTCACTAAAGAAGGGTTCGGTGAATGCGCATATGAAACTGGTGGGGTTCGGTACCTCCAACAAGGTTAAGAACCACTGTGCTAAATAGAAACAGTGGCTGCAGATCAGGTGTTAGTCTTGATAAATCATATTGAGAGCTATAATAATCAGCATATATCCTGCAAATACATGACAGACACGCTAACTGGATTGCGTGCTCTGTTTTGCTTATTTAAAAGATACAATGCTCTACACACGAGCTTAGTAGATCAGCTTTGCGTGTGCTATCAAGTTTGCACGTGTTTTAATACACGCAAACCCTTAGTAGATTAGGCCCTGAATGCTCAAATTATACTTGGTGTGGTTCTTTATCTAAGATGCAATTAGAAACAGCTGATAATTGATGAGATAATTGAAGAACCTGTTGTCGAGTATATTAACTGTATATACATTGTAGTAGTGATTGTTGAGGGGAGTAAGTCAAATAGAAACATAAGAAAGATGTCTTTAATCTTAATTTTGTTATGCAAACACAAAAGTCCACTGCAGCGGATACTGGTCTGAGGTGGATATTTGGCAGCCCGGCAGCAATAGAACCAATGTTGGAATACCGTTAAGGAGCAAAAGTTGATGACTGAGCATTTATGATGCTCAGTCATCATAAATACTGGTGATAAATACAGGTGAAAGAAGGTACAGCATGAGTTTTACACCGACCGCAAAGTAGAGCTAACAACATTTTGAAGAGACAGGGCTGAGTGAAGAGACAGGGCTGCGGAGCTGGCGCTGAGCGCTGGGACGGACAAGCTTCACAGTGTCTTGGCTGAATGAGCATGTATCGGACACCTCGGTCTCCTTAGAGACGCATCATCGCTCATCCATGTGGACTGGACACAGGCCGAGAGTTGGTGGACGGCCGATGGTGGAATCGGCTCTCTTGGTTGCTTTGTTGGGTCTACTCCTGTTCCCGGCCATGCTCCCCCCACCCCAGCAGACGATGGCGTAGAACACCGCAGAGGCCACCGCAGTGTATATGTTTTTGTTTTTTTATTAAGTTAAGGTCAAAGTTAAAGTTAAAGTACCAATGATTGTCACACACACACCAGGTGTGGTGAAAGTTGTCCTCTGCATTTGACCCATGTTCACTCCCTGGGAGGTGAGTGGAGTAGTGGGCAGCAGCGGTGGCCGCGCCCGGGAATCATTTTTGTTTCTGAGTGCCAAGCAGGGAGGTAGTGGGTCCCATTTTTATAGTCTTTGGTATGACTCGGCCGGGGTTTGAACTCAACCTACCGATCTCAGGGCGGACACTCTTGTTGTTGTTTGTGGCTGTGTAGAAGTGGTTGGTTGCATCAGCTCTGCTCTTTTAGGCCCCGTTTACACTAAGCCGGATAAGGTTATCCAGGGTAAATCACACGCATGCATGGAAAATGCACACGTCATAGTCATCTCCAGTGTTGCTTTGTGTGCAAGTTCTTAAATGTGACTTACCACAACACTGGATATTGTTCAGATATTTCCATTAACTGGAATCCAGTGTGCTGTGGGGCCCCATTGTAGTTAATCACACCTGAGACATCATAAATTAATAAAATCTTGATTAGACACGTAAACAATGTGATAAAGAACATTTTACATCAATCAAACTAGGGATCTAGATATCTGGTCAGGACACTCCTCACTGTTTTGCCTTCACCTTCATTGGCCATTCATTTTTGGTGACTTTACTGTATAATCTGGACCTAGACATTGAGTCCACGACATACATACATTTTCGGTTAGAATCACAGCTGACCTGGACATTCGAAAGTTCTCTGGCCGTCTGAGAAGTGTTGTATGCGAAATAGCTGCAATCACTTCCACTTAACATATTCATGTGTGATTTCCACAAGCGTCTGTACATGTAGAGGAAGGAGAAACACGGGCATTCATATTTCCAGTGTTTACCTCCAAGCCACGAAACCACTTTATTATGAAGCTGGCTGTGGCGCGTTCTTTCTGACGACATTTCCTGTGTGGGCGCGGTCTTTCTGGCGTCACTTCCTCTCTGAACTCAGTTTGTAAACGATCAATGAGTCCATACAAAGCTAAGTGCCGGAGATTAAAAAAAAAACACGACGCACTTAGCCGTGTAAAAATTTGTCCGAGGAAGGGAACCTTAAATGCTGGTTTAGTGTGGCTGAAACGGGTCTTAGGTTTAATAATTATTCGTTTAAGTGGTTAAAGGCCTACTGAAACCCACTACTACCGACCACGCAGTCTGATAGTTTATATATCAATGATGAAATATTAACATTGCAACACATGCCACTGCACATGCACTTTAGCTTACTAAAGTGCAATTTTAAATTTCCCGCAAAATATCCTGCTGAAAACGTCTCGGTATGATGACGCCTGCGCGTGACGTCACGGATTGTAGAGGACATTTTGGGACAGCATGGTGGCCAGCTATTAAGTCGTCTGTTTTCATCGCAAAATTCCAAAGTATTTTGGACATCTGTGTTGGTGAATCTTTTGCAATTTGTTCAATGAACAATGGAGACAGCAAAGAAGAAAGCTGTAGGTGGGAAGCGGTGTATTGAGGCAGGTGTTGTGCCGGATAACGCACCCCCGCCGTAGAATGCACCCCCGTCTGCTACTTCCGGTACAGGCAAGGCTTTTTTATCAGCGACCAAAAGTTGCGAACTTTATCGTCGATGTTCTCTACTAAAGCCTTTCAGCAAAAATATGGCAATATCGCGAAATGATCAAGTATGACACATAGAATGGACCTGCTATCCCCGTTTAAATAAGAAAATCACATTTCAGTAGGCCTTTAAACGTTTTAGTGTAGACATGGCCTTAATGTCTTTAATGTCCTATGTTTCCCTTTTATACACATGTTTATGTGTGCTATGGCGATTAGGTTTTTTCCCCCTTGGCCTCAGTCTGGACCCCCTCTCCAGGGGCCCAGGCTTAGACTGAGGTTTTTTTTTTTCTAACCCCCTGCTGCTATCTTGTAGAGTTAATAAAACAGCTTCGTTGGAAGGTTGTCCACAACCACAGCAGTTATTTGCTTTTACACAAGACAACGCAACAGACCCATGCTACACATTCTGTACGTGGAAGCACTCGCATATTGCATCGCTTATCTTGCCCAGGAGATGCAATAGTCACACCTTGAACAGGCATCACTGTTTATCAGCGGAGAGGAGATGAGAGAGAAGGAAGGGGAGGAGGAAAGGTGGCCAACTATACGGGGAGGGTGGGGGAGTAGAACACTCTTCTCGTCCATTAATTTCCAAATGTCTGTTACTAAGAATAGCCTTTCTCCACCCTCCTTTCCTATAACAAACACATGACTATAGCGTGCTGGTGGTGTTTCAGGTGCATCATCCCTATCATCCCTGCAACACTGTGCTGATGTCATACCTTCTATTATGCATCGTGGAACCACCGTTGATTGCACAACTGGGGTGGCTTGCATCAGACGGCTGCAGATCTCTTGTTTTTATGCACACATTAGTGTGTTTAATGCAGACACCCAAATCCTCCAGCATTCCTCTTTCATATATTGTCTCTACCAATGCATGTTATACATCCATCCCTCTCCATCCTCCTCTAGGGGAGGATGGAGATGGATAGAGAGAAATGAGAGAAAGAGAGAGAGCGAGAGAGACACTATAAACCATATGAGTATTCCTGTACTATATGGACATATGTGCATAGACCTACCTACAAACAGAGCATATACCTTTAAATACATTGGAAAAACTGCTGCTATTTAAGTTAGCTTTGCTTTCATGTATACATATATGCATCTATATTGAAAGGTATTGCACTTATATCTTATAATACAGTGTTTTTCAACCACTGTGCCGCAGCACACTAGTGTGCTGTGAGATACAGTCTGGTGTGCCGTAGGAGATTATCTAATTCCACCTATTTGGGTTAAAAATATTTTTTGCAAACCAGTAATTATAGTCTGCAAATGATGTGTTGTTGTTGAGTGTCGGTGCTGTCTAGAGCTCGGCAGAGTAACCGTGTAATACTCTTCCATATCAGTAGGTGGCATCAGGTAGCTAATTGCTTTGTAGATGTCGGAAACAGCGGGAGGCAGCGTGCAGGTAAAAAGAAAAGGCATTGAAGCTTCGGGAAGGCTATGCAGAACGAAACTAAAACTGAACTGGCTGCAAAGTAAACAAAAACAGAATGCTGGACAACAGCAAAGACTTACTGTGGAGTCCACAAAGTACATCCGAACATGACATGACAATCGACAATGTCCCCACAAAGAAGGATAAAAACAACTAAAATCTTCTTGATTGCTAAAACAAAGTAGATGCGGGACATATCGCTCAAAGGAAGACATGAAACTGCTGCAGGAAAATACCAGAAAAAGAGAAAAAGCCATTAAAATAGGAGCGCAAGACAAGAACTAAAACACTACACAGGAAAACAGCAATAAACTCCAAATAAGTCAGTGTGTGATGTGACATGTGGTGACAGTACACCTACTTTGAGACAATAGCTATAGTGATGCATGCTTAGTTATGGTTTAAAGTCATATCCAACAATTGCGACAAGGACTTTTTTTTTACTGTCAACTGAGTTTCGTTTTTTAATGGTGTCTGCTGGTGGTGTGCCTCCGGATTTTTTCAACGCAAAAAATGTGCCTTCGCTCAAAAAAGGTTGAAAAACACTGGCGTAATAGACCTACATTTGAATCGTACATCGTTTGAATTTCGATAGGTGTTTAATTAAGTTTGATACATTTTTTATTGTTTTGATTGTCTTTTAATGCTGGCTTTGGCAATGTATGCCCATTGAAGAGTGAGTGAGAGAGTGAGAGAGTGAGAGAGTGAGAGAGTGAGAGAGTGAGAGTGAGAGTGAGAGTGAGTGAGTGAGTGAGAGAGAGAGAGAGAGAGAGAGAGAGAGAGAGAGAGAGAGAGAGAGAGAGAGAGAGAGAGAGAGAGAGAGAGAGAGAGAGAGAGAGAGAGAGAGAGAGAGAGAGAGAGAGAGAGAGAGAGAGAGAGAGAGAGAGAGAGACTATAACCAGGACTTTGAAGACGTCTCTTCAGCACTGGATGGTCTCTTCAGCACTGGATGTGAGATTAGACTTTTTTTAGGGACACGGTGAGGGGACTCTATGCCCGCCATGAGAGGGTGTCAGGCGGTGTAAGGCTCGTCTTTGACGCCGCTCCGCCCGTGGATGGCTGCGCTGGTGTTGCAAACCAGGGAGGATGCCGCCGTTCAACGCTCTCATCGCCGCTGCGACGGCGTGGACATTTTAAAAAGCACCCACGGTATTTTACATTTTTTAAACCAATGATTGAACCAATTCGATTCCCCCCTAAACATTGCGGGTGTTTTTTTTTTGTGGAAATAATGGTGGCGTTCCATTAAGTGTGTGAGGACGCGGTGGTTTCCGCAGCATCCAAGCGGCTTTTTTTTTATGTGATTTATTCACCGTGTCGATTTAAAGGCGTCTAATGACATGTTGTCATGACAGCGGAGGAATAGATCCCGTGGAAGCCCGTGGAGCAGATCTGATGCAGGAGGCATGACGGGCCATGGAGGAGGATCGTGTTGAAGAAGCTCCGAAAGGACCGCACGTTTGATTCCCCGCGCACCCACGCCTCGGTGAGGTGGACTCAATACATGGGCCCCCAGGTCGATCGTTAAACCCACGTGAGACGTTCGAACCCGGATGGGATGTAATGTTGTGTGGCCGTGGAGCTGAGCACCGGTCTCCTTCTCCGCTGCTTCGTCGAGATTGGCTTCTGGTGTCCGGGGAATGGCGCGCTTTGGGGACGAGGTGCCGGCCAGGTACGGCGGAGGCCCCGGTGGAGGGGGCCCCGGCGGCCGTGGCGGCGGCAGGCAAGGAGGACCCCACGGACATGCGCACGGACACGGGCACGGACATGGCCCTGGCCACGGCCCGCCGGGGCCCGGGGCCCAGAGAGTGTACAAGCAGTCTATGGCGCAGAGAGCCCGGACTATGGCCTTGTATAACCCGATACCAGTGCGCCAGAACTGCTTCACCGTCAACCGCTCCTTGTTCATATTCAGCGAGGACAACTTTGTGAGGAAATACGCCAAAAAGATCACCGAATGGCCATATCCTTTTACGCCTAATGGAGATCAGGTAGGGGGGGTCTAACAAGCATGCCAGACCCACGTCACTTATGGCTGCTGACTACAGGATTGTAGTAATTTACTCTTAATTAAGAGGTGCCCCCTTTTTATGAGCTGTTGATCGGCATCAATCACTGCTGTTAGTAATTCAACGTCACATCACGTGTAAGCTTGATGTATGATCCCCCAGTCGTGTGCGTGTAATTGTGTTGTGATGCAGATGGAGGGGGGGGGGGGGGGGGTCGGGGGGTGTCTAGGGGGCGCTGCTGGTTGCTGATGTCAGCAAGTACTCACTAGGAAGAGAGAAATGGAGGGGCTGGGTGATACCAGAAGAGAAGAAAAAATAACCAGCTAATCAGCAGGGATATTCAACTGGTAGCCCGGGGGCCAAATCCGGCTGGGGAATGACACCATACAGGCCCCGGAGTTCAGTTCAAAACAAACCTTTTTGCAGCAAATTCCTTAAAACGCTATAGAGTGCTATTGTTGTAGGGCTGGGCGATACAGACGAAAAAGTATACCTCTATATTTTTTCTTAAACTCGATATTCGATATATAAACTATATTGGCAAAAATATTTGGCCACCCATCCAAATGATGAGAATCAGGTGTCCTAATCACTTGGCCCCGGTGTATGAAATCAAGTACTCAGGCATGGAGACTGTTTCTACAAACATTTGTGAAAGACTGGGCCGCTCTCAGTGATTTCTGTCATAGGATGCCACCTGTGCAACAAATCCAGTCGTGAAAATTCCTCGCTCCTAAATATTCCAAAGTCAACTTTATTATAAGAAAAGTGAAAAGTTTGGGAACAACAGCAAGTCAGCCACCAAGTGGTAGGCCATGTAAACTGACAGAGAGGGGTCAGCGAATTCTGAAGCGCGTAGTGCAAAGACTTTAAGCACAGTCAGTTGCTGCAGAGCTCCAAACTTCATGTGACCTTCCAATTAGCCCACGTACAGTACGCAGAGAGCTTCATGGAATGGGTTTCCATGGCTGAGCAGCTGCATCTAAGCCATACATCACCAAGTCTAATGCAAAGCGTCGGATGCAGGGGTGTAAAGCACGTTGCCACTGGACTCTAGAGCAGTGGAGACACGTTCTCTGGACTGATGAGTCACGCTTTTCCATCTGGCAATCTGACGGACCAGTCTGGGTTTGGAGGTTGCCAGGAGAACGCTACATTTCGGACTGCATTGTGCCGAGTGTGAAATTTGGTGGAGGAGGAATTATGGTGTGGGGTTGGTTTTTAAGGAGCTGGGCTTGGCCCCTTAGGTCCAGTGAAAGGAACTTTGAATGCTCCGGAATACCAAAACATTTTGGACAATTCCATGGGATGGCACTTCAAGTTCATATGTGAGTAAAGGCAGGTGGCCAAATACTTTTGGCAATATAGTGTACCTCGATATATTTTTTGGTGAAAGTACACATATAGAGATATTTATTTTTGAGCGAGATTCACTGAAATTGAACTGAATGACAACTCTACTGTAAACAGTCAGTGGCACTTTTATTAACCCACTTAGTCAAGATGGGTATTAACAGCACATCACAATACAAAGGTCCTGGGTTCGATCCTGCGCTCAGGATCCTTTCTGTGTGGAGTTTGCATGTTCTCCCCGTGACTGTGTGGGTTCCCTCAGGGTACTCCGGCTTCCTCCCACTTCCAAAAACATGCACTCGGGGATAGGTTCATTGGCAACACTAAATTGGCCCTAGTCTGTGAATGTTGTCTGTCCTGCGATGAAGTGATGGATGGATGGATGGAAAATAAACTGTTTAAGTAGTACAGAATTACATAGCATAAAAAAAATATAAAAATATTCTTTCTACATAAAATTAAAAACATAGCTGTGCAAATATTACAACATGTCTCAAACTCAGATACAAAATACATTTGCAGGCAGGCACTTTTTAAATCCCAGTCGACGACGTAATGGACACACACGTACTACGTTAAGTGATCCGCGCAGAGTAAGTGACTTTACTTGATTATGCGGCTATGATCCTCCTCACTTCGTCGTACATTTCGCTTGAAAAGTATTTTTTCTCTTCTCTGACTCTCGTCGTCATTTGGGATGTCTGTTGTGATTTCCCTTCTTGGTTCCACGACCTGCCCTATCTTGCCTCTGATTGGCCTGTCTCTAATGTTTAGCCCTACTCTTAACCAATCGTGACTCATCATAGTAAACCAACCAATCATGGATGTTCTTGTACTTAAACCAACCAATCATTGATCATTCGCGTATATGTTGTCACTCGAACGAGTATGACCATCCTCCTGGTAGGGGTGTATCCCTTTATGGAGGATGCCTGTGTGTGACTTTGTTTTACGTGGGGAGACTGGTGCACAGACAGTCACCACACGATCCTTGACCAAAATCGGGTCAGCGTCCAGTGGCATGGAGTCCAAGACGACTGGGGACCCTTTTCTGCTGCAGCCTTCTCCCGCCATCGCAGCCGTTGTGGTAGTTCTTAAATATACCGTCTTCCGCCTGCTTCGCCGTTGAGGTCTTCACCGTATCTCTGACTAGGGGGCAGTCAGGTACTAGGCCTTTGCCAAGGGCCACCTGGGGTAACAGTAGTAAAGGGGTTAACCTCCTAGTGCCCCAAGACCCCATAAAGGAGCCTCTACTGCCGGATGCACTTTAACGTCATGCCCAGGACATAGCCTATGGAGTATTGCGGGGAAGAACAAGGAACACAACAAATAAGCGGCGTTTGGTCATTTTAACGTGAGAATATCGATATTACGATATTTTCTTAATTCATATCGTGTTTAAAAAGATATCGATACATCTTACAAACTCGGTTTATTGCCCAGCCCTACATAGTTGTATAGAGGAACTTCGACCGCTGTTAGCACATTACCAGATCCTTGCATTTACATTTGAACTTTTCTAACAAGCACAGACCACTGCGGCCAAACTTGTGATTTACATAACTGAGGCGTTCCTCAAGGCACCTCTTTAGGTCCTCTCCTTTTTAGTAGTTTTTTTCCCCCCCATAATGAGATTTATGTAACAAGCTTGTTAACTTCAGATGCAGTCAGAAGTCACTTGTTCAACTTCTTTAGTTTTACTACTCGTGTTCTCTTTTTTCGTCACTCGGGCTGCTCAACCTGTGACCTATGAGTTCAGTTAGAAAAGGTTTGAGGGACTAGCTTTTTTGCTGATGGTCCTTAAAAACAGCAGACCACTCCTATAAGTCTGATTAAATGAATTAGACAAAATCAAATGTCTACTGTAGAGTATGTTGGTTCTCAAGAATATACAATACAAAATAAGACTATATTGATGGGAGAACTCCGCTTTCTGGAAATGTGGCCCCCAAAACCATGCATTTACATATACCTGGCCGGCAGTGTGAATGTGTGTATGGTCTGACAATAATCCCACAATCGCCATCAAGTCAGGTGTGACTAAATAACATTTATGCATGAGAATTGTACCATTGGCTAGGAATGTGTACACCTTTCACATTTGAATCGATACGGTATCAAATCCCAGTATGGGAATTACTGATACTCAGCTGTACCAATTTTGGGTACTTTTGTGTTGATAAATATTGAATGTTTAAAGATATATATTTTTTGTCTTTACCATTCAACACTGAGCTGTGCTGTCCAGTCGTTTGCTTGTTTTCTTACACGTCTGTGTCCCATTTGCAAGTATTAATTAGTAGACTTTGCATACAGTTGCAATGGCAGTAGTGTATAGCAGTGTTTTTCAACCATTGTGTGTGCCGTGAGATATAGTCTGGTGTGCCGTGGGAGATTACGTAATTTAACCTAATTGGGTTAAAAATAGAGATGTCCGATAATGGCTATTTTGCCGATATTCCGATATTGTCCAACTCTTGATTACCGATTCCGATATCAACCGATACCGATATATATAGTCGTGGAATTAACACATTATTATGCCTAATTTTGTTTTGATACCCCGTTGGATTCATTAAACATTGTAACAAGGTTTTCCAAAATAAATCAACTCAAGTTATGGAAAAAAAGGCCAACATGGCACTGCCATATTTATTATTGAAGTCACAAAATGCATACTTTTTTTAACATGCCTCAGAACAGCAATTTGGAATTTGGGACATGCTCTCCCTGAGAGAGCATGAGGAGGTTGAGGTGGGCGGGGTTAGGGGAGGGGCAGGGGTAGGGGTTAGCGGGGGGTGTATATTGTAGCGTCCCGGAAGAGTTAGTGCTGCAAGGGGTTTTGGGTATTTGTTCTGTTGTGTTTATGTTGTGTTACGGTGCGGATGTTCTCCCAAAATGTGTTTGTCATTCTTGTTTGGTGTGGGTTCACAGTGTGGCGCATATTTGTAACAGTGTTAAAGTTGTTCATACGGCCACCCTCAGTGTGACCTGTATGGCTGTTGACCAAGTATGCATGGCATTCACTTGTGTGTGTGAAAAGCCGTAGATATTATGTGATTGGGCCGGCACGCAAAGGCATTGCCTTTAAGGCACGCCCCCAATATTGTTGTCTGGGTGGAAATCGGTAGAAACTCGGGAGAATGGTTGCCCTGGGAGATTTTTGGGAGGGACACTGATATTCGGGAGTCTCCCGGGAAAATCGGGAGGGTTGCCAAGTATGACTGGGAGACGCAACTGCTCTGTACTTCTAACTACGTCCGTGTACCACTCCGTACAGCGGCGTTTTAAAAAGTCATAAATTTTACTTTTTGAAACCGGTACCGACAATTTCCGATATTACATTTTAAAGCATTTATCAGCCGATGATATCAGCAGTCCGATATTATCGGACATCTCTAGTTAAAAATATATTTTTTGCAAACCAGTAATTATAATCCGCAAATGTGCCGTTGTTGAGTGTCAGTGCTGTCTAGAGCTCGGCAGAGTAACAGTGTAATACTCTTCCATATCAGTAGGTGGCAGCAGGTAGGTAATTGCTTCGTAGATGTCAGGAACATGGTTTGTCGTGATCACAATATGTGAGAGGCAGCGTGCAGGTAAAAAGGGATCTAACACTTAAACCAAAAATAAACAAAAGGCGAGTGCCACTAAGAAAAGTCATTGAAGCTTAGGGATGGCTATGCAAAACAAAACTAAAACTGAACTGGCTGCAAAGTAAACAAAAACAGAATGCTGGATGACAGCAAAGACTTACAGCGTGTTTTTAGTCTACTTTATACATGCGTTATCCTTTCCATCCTTACACTTTCCATCCTTTGTAACTGAGCTACTGTGTGGAACAATTTCCCTTGTGGATCATTAGAGTTTGTCTAAGTCTATACGTTAGGTCAGGAAAAAACACAGAGGCTATTTCATCCCTACTAGCCTGTTTCGCAGGTTTCCCTGCTCTTCAAAATCCCCTGAAGAGCAGGGAAACCCGCGAAACAGGCTAGTAGGGATGAAATAGCCTCTGTGTATTTTCCTGACTTAACGTGTATATATATACTGTATATGTATGTATGTATATGTAATATATACAGTATATGTATGTATGCATGCAAACGATTGTGGCGCAACAGCTTAAATATCATAAAAACTTTCCTCATGACTTTATTTTGGAAAAAAAAAAAAGTACATCTAATTCGCCTGTCAGAAGCGTGTCAGCTGGTCACGCACCTAAACGAGTTGACACCCGGCAAAAGTAAGGAGAGAAAGTTGAAGAGAAAGGCATTTTAGGCTAATTTATGCATTTCTTGTTCAAGCCAGTGTAAACTACCCCAATTCTTTTGACATTACTACCTTCGTTTGGACATCGCTTTGTTGATAGTGCATTTGTCCCTGTGAATGTGTTCTCCGGACACTCCAGTTTTCTTCCACATTCCAAAAATATGTATAATAGCTTCATTAGTGACTGTAAATTGTCTGTAGATATGAACGTTAGTGGGAATAGTTGTCTGTATGTGCCCTGCTAATTTGAGTTAGCTTGTCTATGAGCTAGTCCATTGTACATTAGCATTAGGCTAGCAGCACTAGAGCTCAACTTTCATCCTGCATAATTGCTTTGCTTTTTTCAGTTTATTCCAAATTATATTATTAATCTAACATGGTTCCTACATGTATGTGCATTTCATGTGTAAATACAATGCACTTTCTTTGGTGTGATTATTTTTAAAGTGACTTCATTGAGAAGAATATCAACACAACACCTAAAGTTATTTTTTTCAAATATAACTCAAAGGACTGTTTACATATTTGGCAAAGTAAATTGCAACATTCAGGGGGAAAAAAGGGCAGAATAAAGTTTAGCCTGTGTTATGTTTTGCAATAAGCAGCAACAATCGAAACGGCATTGAACAAAGAGCACAGTCTACCAAGTCAAACTCCTTGTGTTAAAGCTGATGGTGATTGAGATTCTGATGATGTAAGAACAACAAATAATGTTATTAATGGTATTATCAATAACTAATAACACTGATATTTGTTTAGCCCAGGGGTCGGCAACCCAAAATGTTGAAAGAGCCATAAATACAAAAAAGTAATCTGTCTGGAGCCGCAAAAAATTCAAAAGATTTATATAAGTGTTCTAATGACAGCAAGACATGATGTAAGTGGCTAATTAGCTACATTAACCTACTAAGAAAATGACTATGTGTCGCAGGCTGACACAAATCTTCGTTGACAGAAATGTTTAAATATAATATCTATTCTACACATTTTTACAACATTGGAAAACATTAGGAAAACTTCTCAGGAAAAATATGGAAAAATAAACCAAATACACAAATATATCTACAAACGAGGAGTTTAGGGCACGTCCGACCGGTAGGAGGCCACGGGGAAGACCCAGGACACGTTGGGAAGACTATGTCTCCCGGCTGGCCTGGGAACGCCTCGGGATCCCCCGGGAGGAGCTGGACGAAGTGGCTGGGGAGAGGGAAGTCTGGGCTTCCCTGCTTAGGCTGCTGCCCCCGCGACCCGACCTTGGATAAGCGGAAGAAGATGGATGGATGGATGGATGGATGGACAAACGAGGCATAATGATGCAATATGTACATACAGCTAGCCTAAATAGCATGTTAGCATCGATTAGCTTGCAGCCGTGCAGTGATCAAATGCGCCTGATTAGCTCTCCAACAAGTCAATAACTTCAACAAAGCTCATCTTTGTGCATTCACGCACAGTATAAAAGGTTTGGTGGACAAAATGAGACAAAGAAGGAGTGGCACACAACACGTCTTTCTGTGGCAGCGTCTGAGAAAGTTATACATGTAAACAAACTGTTGAGTCACAGTCCACGCAACGGTGAATTCAAGGACCGCTGAAATTAGTAGGACAAAACGGCGTTCGCCAAATACTCTCATCAGTGAAGCATAAACACAAACCTATTAAACAGTGGGCTTTCTAACAATTAGAAAGGTTTGTGTCGTGTTTGTCCTCCTACAGAAACCATATTAAAGGCCTACTGAAACCCACTACTACCGACCACGCAGTCTGATAGTTTATATATCAATGATGAAATCTTAACATTGCAACACATGCCAATACGGCCGGGTTAGCTTGCTAAAGTGCAATTTTAAATTTTGCGCGTAATATACTGCTGAAAACGTCTCGGTATGATGACGCCTGCGCGTGACGTCACGTATTGTAGAGGACATTTTGGGACAGCATGGTGGCTAGCTATTAAGTCGTCTGTTTTCATCGCAAAATTCCACAGTATTCTGGACATCTGTGTTGGTGAATCTTTTGCAATTTGTTCAATGAACAATGGAGACAGCAAAGAAGAAAGCTGTAGGTGGGAAGCGGTGTATTGCGGCCGACTGCAGCAACACAAACACAGCCGGTGTTTCATTGTTTACATTCCCGGAAGATGACAGTCAAGCTTTAGCATTGGTCTGTGGAGAACTGGGACAACAGAGACTCTTACCAGGAGGACTTTGAGTTGGATACGTAGACGCGGTACCGTGAGTATGCATGCAGCTGCGGCTTCCAAACATTTGATCGCTTGCCCGTACGTGCGTGCCGCTATGTGCATGTCACATACGTGACTTTGGGGAAAAAAATGTGCTGTATGAACTTTGGGGAGGTGAACGGTACTTTGGGCTGTGGGATTGAGTGTGTTGTGCAGGTGTTTGAGTTGTATTGGCGGGTTATATGGACGGGAGGGGGGAGGTGTTTGTTATGCAGGATTAATTTGTGGCATATTAAATATAAGCCTGGTTGTGTTGTGGCTAATAGAGTATATATATGTCTTGTGTTTATTTACTGTTTTAGTCATTCCCAGCTGAATATCAGGACACACCCGCCTCTCACGGCATCTTCCCTATCTGAATCGCTCCCACTGCCCTCTAGTCCTTCACTCTCACTTTCCTCATCCACAAATCTTTCATCTTCGCTCAAATTAATGGGGAAATCGTCACTTTCTCGGTCCGAATCGCTCTCGCTGCTGGTGGCCATGATTGTAAACAATGTGCGGATGTGAGGAGCTCCACAACCTGTGACGTCACGCGCATATCGTCTGCTACTTCCGGTACAGGCAAGGCTTTTTTATCAGCGACCAAAAGTTGCGAACTTTATCGTCGATGTTCTCTACTAAATCCTTTCAGCAAAAATATGGAAATATCGCGAAATGATCAAGTATGACACATAGAATGGACCTGCTATCCCCGTTTAAATAAGAAAATCGCATTTCAGTAGGCCTTTAAACCCCTTTTTTTTTTCCATTTCCATACATTTTCTATCTATCTATTTTCGAAAAAGTTCCAAGTAGCCACCAGGGCGCCGCTAAAGAGCCGCATGTGGCTCTGGAGCCGCGGGTTTCTGACCCCCGGTTTGGCCTTTTTAAAGAAAATATATGCATCATTGCAAACCAAAATTATCATGTTATATATTTGTTGCCATATTGACCACGCCCCCACCGCCATGCATATAGTGGCAATTTAGGGGAAACCCTATATATGTATGTGTGTGTGTGCATATATATATATATATATATATATATATATATATATATATATATATATATATATATATATATATATATATATATATATATATATATGGGGATAAGTTGATTGGCAACACTAAATTGGCCCTAGTGTGTGGATGTGAGTGTGAATGTTGTCTGTCTATCTGTGTTGGCCCTGCGATGAGGTGGCGACTTGTCCAGGGTGTACCCCGCCTTCCGCCCGATTGTAGCTGAGATAGGCTCCAGCGCCCCCCGCGACCCCAAAGGGAATAAGCGGTAGAAAATGGATGGATGGATATATATATATGTATGTATGTATGTATGTATGTATGTATGTATGTATAAATATGTGTGTGTGTGTGTGTGTGTGTGTGTGTACATATATATATGTGTGTGTACATGTAATTCAATTTTTTCAGAAATCTGCACTGTTTTATAGATGAATAGAATGTGCTTTTTCTACCTCTAGGATATGTGTGATGTTTGTCTGAATCCACATATACTGTACGTGCAAGTTTGCGCTGTAAGTGTTAATGACACTAGTGGAAATGGGAGTAATGATTGTATTGATCGCTACTGATGCTTGAGCTGTGACATAACTACACACACTAATTATGGCTGTTCTGGAGCTACTTATGCTTATGACTCACAGACAAGTCTATTTACTAAAACGACAGAGCCGCTCGCAAACAGTCTTGAGGTCGTATAACTGGGATTTAGTGTCCATAATTTGCTGACATTTACTTGAACATGTTAATAGGTTACTTTGAAAGCAATCCATCAAGCAGGGCTGGTTAACACAGTTCGTTACTGAATGTACTCTAATGGCTGAATCACTAAAGAACATTACGCAGACTGAAAGGGTGTCAGGTTGGTTACTTACATGAAAGTAACTTGCTATTTGTAATGATACTGTGAAAGGCAAACATCTTATCCAAAATGTAAAAATGTAAAAAAATTAGGACACCGATTTGTGGGGCCCCTATAGGTTGTGCTCAAATGGTTTTTATACATGCTATTGTACATTTAAGGCAACACTTTATAATCATTAGACATATTGGCAGTTAGTTGATGTAAGCCATGTTTTTCATCCAATCTTGCTCAAGTTTGACAAAAAACACATTAAGTGTTTTGTAGAGCGTGTTGACAAGTGTGAGAAATTTCAAGTCACTTCAACTTATTGGTGGTAATAACAGCACTAAGATCTTGTGTATTTGTCAGAAAAAAATTCACAGGTATAGTAAGGTACATTTTAGTAAAAAAAAACAAAAAAAAACATTTTGTGTGCAATGGTCCACGAGTTATAATTGACCATTTAGGAGTAGATTTAACTTAAATGCAAACAAGGAAGATGAAAAGAGCATACCCTTTGCTGTTTTAAACAAAGAAGTTAAGTTAAAACATTTTTATCTTTTCACTCTTTTTTTATTATGGATTATTCACAAAATGTAACAAAGGTCCAAAATTGGATTGGCAACTAATCCTTAAAGAGGTGATGATTTTAATCTACGTGTCACACACTTCATTGTGGTGGAGATAATACGTATTGGATTTGCTTTGTTCCTTACCACCACCGAACGGTTTGCTTAGGGAGGGTGTACTTTTAGATGCAAATGAAATTCCTTGCACACTTGAAATATTTACACTATATTGCCAAAAGTATTTGGCCACCCATCCAAATGATTAGAATCAGGTGTCCTAATCACTTGGCCCAGCCACAGGTGTATAAAATCAAGCACTTAGGCATGGAGACTGTTTCTACAAACATTTTGTGAAAGAATGGGCCAGTGATTTCCAGTGTGGAACTGTCATAGGATGCCACCTGTGCAAAAAATCCAGTTGTGAAATTAACTCGCTCTCGCTCTTTCGTATAAGAAAATGGAAGAGTTTGGGAACAACAGCAACTCAGCCACGAAGTGGTAGGCCACGTAAACTGACAGAGAGGGGTCAGCGGACGCTGAAGCGCATAGTGCAAAGAGGTCGCCGACTTTCT
Source organism: Nerophis lumbriciformis (assembly GCF_033978685.3). Lineage (NCBI taxonomy): Eukaryota > Metazoa > Chordata > Actinopteri > Syngnathiformes > Syngnathidae > Nerophis > Nerophis lumbriciformis. Next base: position 20,960,508 of record NC_084569.2, read on the forward strand.
GCACAGTCAGTTGCTACAGAGCTCCAAACTTCATGTGACCTTCCAATTAGCCCACGTACAGTACGCAGAGAGCTTCATGGAATGGGTTTCCATGGCCGAGCCGCTACATCTAAGCCATACATCACCAAGTCCAATGCAAAGCGTTGGATGCAGTGGTGTAAAGCACGTCGCCACTGGACTCTAGAGCAGTGGAGACGCCTTCTCTGGAGTGATGAATCACGCTTTTCCATCTAGAAATCTTATGGACGAGTCTGGGTTTGGAAGTTGCCAGGAGAACGCTACATTTTGGACTGCATTGTGCCAAGTGTAGAGTCGGGACCCGGGGTGGACCGCCCGCCTGTGCATTGGCTGGGAACATCTCTGCGCTGCTGACCCGTCTCCGCTCGGGATGGTGTCCTGCTGGCCCCACTATGGACTGGACTCTTACTATTATGTTGGATCCACTATGGACTGGACTCTCACAATATTATGTCAGACCCACTCGACATCCATTGCATTCGGTCTCCCCTAGGGGGGCGGGGGGGTTACCCACATATGCGGTCCTCTCCAAGGTTTCTCATAGTCATTCACATCGACGTCCCACTGGGGTGAGTTTTTCCTTGCCCTTATGTGGGCTTTGTACCGAGGATGTCGTTGTGGCTTGTGCAGCCCTTTGAGACACTTGTGATTTAGGGCTATATAAATAAACATTGATTGATTGATTGAAGTGTGAAGTTTGGTGGAGGAGGAATTATGGTGTGGGGTTGTTTTTCAGTAGTTGGTCTTGTCCCCTTAGTTCCAGTGAAAGGAACTTTGAATGCTCCAGGATACCAAAACATTTTGGACAATTCCATGCACCCAACCTTGTGGGAACAGTTTGGAGCAGGCCCCTTTCTCTTCCAATATGACTGTGCACCAGGGCACAAAGCAAGGTTCATAAAGAGATGGATGACAGAGTCTGGTGTGGATGAACTTGACTGGCCTGCACAGAGTCCTGACCTGAACCCGATAGAAGACCTTTGGGATGAATTAGAACGGAGACTGAGAGCCAGGCCTTCTCGACCAACATCAGTGTGTGACCTCACCTATGCGCTGTTGGAAGAATGGTCGAAAATTCCTATAAACACACTTCGCAACCTTGTGGACAGCCTTCCCAGAAGAGTTGAAGCTGTAATAGCTGCACAAGGTGGACCGACATCGTATTGAACCCTATGAGTTAGGAATGGGATGGCACTTCAAGTTCATAAGTGAGTCAAGGCAGGTGGACAAATACTTTTGGCAATATAGTTTATTTTGAAGACGAACGTCACTGCTATTTTTGAAAATAAACTTTATAGTTGATCTCACTGCATGTTGCACATCAGTGGTAATGTATATACAGTATATATATGTGTGTGTGTATATACAGTGTATATATATATGTATATATACTGTATATGTATATAGCCCCACTCATGATGCTGTTTTACACTTAGAATCGCTGTTTTTGGACCGCGGCCCATTGGCGCGGTTTTCACTTTGGTCTTTGAAACCGCTTGCTGGCTCACATCCAAATGCATAAACCTTATGATTTGACATGTTGGCATTGTTTAACACGAGTATCCAACATTGTAACAGCATTTATGAGTCAGGAAGGAGGAAAATCGCAGTCGGTGCCCTATAATGCTTTTATCATTCTACTTTTTTCGTGCAATGATTCACAATTTACAATCTAAAATACGGTGAAACATAGATTGTATAAAGCTAATGTATTTTTGGTACACGCACCTGTCTTTCATGGCAAGGTGCATGGTTTGAGTTTGATTCCCAGCCAAATTTGCATCAGGCGTAAAAAAAAAGAGAAACTGACAAAGAAATGCCATTTGTAGGAAAAGAAACGTGTGGTATTTTATTGTAAAACTATGAAAACAAATACTGTATTCTTCTTAGTTAAGGAGTATTCACTGCTGGGCCAAAAAAAAAGTCACACACTCCAATATTTTGTTGGACCGCCTTTAGCTTTGGCATGCATTTGCTGTGGCACATGGTTTGATGTAGACATGGTTTAAAGTACAAAACCCAAAACCAGTGAAGTTGGCACGTTGTGTAATTCGTAAATAAAAACAGAATACAATGATTTATTATTTATTTATTTATTTGCAAATCCTTTTCAACTTATATTCAATTGAATAGACTGCAAAGACAAGATACTGAGAAACTTTTTTTTTTTTTTTTACAAATAATCATTAATTTAGAATTTAATGGCAGCAACACATTGCAAAAAAGTTGGTACAGTGGCATTTTTACCACTGTATTTCATGGCCTTTCCTTTTAACAACACTCAGTCAACGTTTGGGCACTGAGGAGAACTATTTTTGAAGCTTTTCAGGAGGAATTCTTTCCCATTCTTGCTTGATGTACAGCTTAAGTTGTTCAACAGTCCGGGTTCTCCGTTGTGGTATTTTAGGCTTCATATTGCGGCACACATTTCCATGGGAGACAGGTCTGGACTACAGGCAGGCCAGTCTAGTACCTGCACTCTTTTACTATGAAGCCACATTGTTGTAACACGTGGCTTGGCATTGTCTTGCTGAAATAAGCAGGGGCGTCCATGATAACGTTGCTTGGATGGCAACATTTGTTGCTCCAAAACCTGTATGTACCTTTCAGCATTAATGGTGCCTTCACAGATGTGTAAGTTACCCATGCCTTGGGCACTAATACACCCCCATACCATCACAGATGCTGGATTTTGAACTTTGCGCCTATAAAATTCCGTATGGTTCTTTTCCTCTTTGTTGCGGAGGACACGACGTCCACAGTTTCCAAAAACAATTTGAAATGTGGACTCGTCAGACCACAGAACACTTTTCCACTTTGCATCAGTCCATCTTAGATGAGCTCAGGCCCAGCGAAGCCAGCGGCGTTTCTGGGTGTTGTTGATGGATAGCTTTGGCTTTGCATAGTAGAGTTTTAACTTGCACTTACAGATGTTGTTGTTCTTAAACTGTTGGACAATTTGCTCACGTATTTGTTCACAAAGTGGTGACCGTCGCCCCATCCTTGTTTGTGAATGACTGAGCATTTCATGGAAGCTGCTTTTATACCCAATCATGGCACCCACCTGTTCCCAATTAGCCTGTTCAGCTGTGGGATGTTCCAAATAAGTGTTTGATGAGCATTCCTCAACTTTCTCAGTCTTTTTTGACACTTGTGCCAGCTTTTTTGAAACATGTTGCAGGCATCAAATTCCAAATGAGCTAATATTTGCAAAAAATTACAAAGTTTTCCAGTTCGAACGTTAAGTATCTTGTCTTTGCGGTCTATTCAATTGCATATAGGTTGAAAAGGATTTGCAAATCATTGTATTCTGTTTTTATTTACCATTTACACAACGTGCCATTTTCACTGGTTTTGGGTTTTGTGGATAACTAACCATGATGGGGTATGAAGGGAAGGAAAGGATGAGTGATGATAGTGCCACAGTGTATTCGACACCTCCTAATAAGAACATTTTTTAACAATGCGTTGCTATAACATTTACCCTATTGGAAATATGTGACATAAAATGTGCATGTATAACAAAAGTGCTTTACCATAGTATAACAGTATGATTGCTCATTTCAATACCACAGAATCCTGTATGTTTTATTTAAAGTAATGACATTTATAGTCCCTGACCAGACCCATGTTGTTTTGTAATTCAAGACCTAGAATCAGCAATTTGAATGGAAATTGCTAAGTATTTCTTAATGCACTAGATGCATGGATTTATTTAAAGCCCTTTTAGATTTGTGAACTGACTCTTAATACCAGGGCCATCCAGATATATAACAATGTCTCGATTTAGAGTCATTCATCTTTTGTCATTGCTGTTCAACTGAATTTAGGAATAGAATGTTAATATTTCATATATATTATTTAAAAAAAAAGATCCCCATTCTATTCAACCTCTTCCGTTTTAACCCTTGTGTGGTGTTCGGGTCTGTGGGACCCGTTTTCGATTTTTATTAAAAGAAAAATTATACAATTAATTAATTTTTCAAACTAAGACTCACTGGCTTTGACTCATTTTCTGTGAAGAACATTTATCAGAATACATATTTAATGAACACACACCATACACCACCCCTACATATTTCTATTACATATAAGATGTCCGGGTCCACTGGAACCGGGGCTAATAGAGGTGTGGAAATTGATGTTCTGTGTAACACACACACACACACACACACACACACACACACACACACACACACGCACACACACACACACACACACAGGAGGAGGACAGAGTGTAGGTACACAGAACATCAGAGGGTCAAATGTGCGAGGAAATGAGAGCAGACATTGTTGACAAACAATGTTGGAACCTTGTGGGGGAACCGCAGGTGCAGAAACACAAAAGAAGAATCCCTGTGGGATGCAGAAACTGGCAGAGAAATTTCCATGCAATGTTCATATTGTTGTTACTCAGCCAGTGTTTGTGGGTC